>NW_023270268.1:79924902-79998161 GCF_011800145.1 Mirounga leonina
CCTTAGGCACGTCAGTCTGTGTCTGAGAGCTTTGGCATCTGTATCCACCCAATGAGAAAATCAGCCTAAATGCTCCTTGAGTTCCTTTCCATCTTTGGCAGCTGTTAATCCGTTAACATTCCACAGGTGGACATCAGGAAGTAGCTGGAAAGGCGTCATCAGTAGCTTTGTGGATGGCCTTGTTCTCTACTCTGCATTTTAGTGTTTCATTAACTCTGTTTCTGTTTCCTACTTGTCTAGAGCTCTTCCTCAAACTTTTCTAACCTTCTTTTACATTACTGGAGCAGTGTGGCTGTTAAGGCCTGAGTATTCCTTTAATGTGATTTACCAACTTCCAAATGGCCATCTCTTCAGTTTTCCTGTCGGCCTATCTTCTATGTCCCTAAAGAAAATCTAGAAGTGAACTTGTCTGGTGGGGACACCAGAAGCTTCCCACAGCCCTGAAGCAATTCCTAAGTGGAGAATGACCTTAAACTAAACTGTGTAGAATCAAAGGCCATAAATTAAGATTCATCCTCCAGGACTGTACCACTTGTATTCTTGCTTCAATACCCCTCTGAGGATAACATCCAGATTTTACTTTTAAAGCTGGAAAAATCAGTTCCACCACTGTTCATTATTATTTTAAGTCAGAGAATATATCTTATGAAGCTGAAAATTACCCTCTGTATAATTTCCATCTGTAGCATAATTCTTCCACGTGGTAGACCTTTCGCTATTTTTAGGTGGCGATTATGGCTGCCACTGTCCCTTCTCACCTTATTACCATTGTCATAAATCATCTTTAAACATCCCTTCTTGGGGAGGGAAATGCATCCCCCCATTTCATTGTATTTAGTCTCAATTAATTAGTAAATGAGTATCTAATATGTATTTGGCACCTTATTTTTATTTATTTATTTTTTATTTATTTATTTATTTTTAAAGATCTTTATTTATTTAACAGAGATAGAGGGCACAAGTAGGCAGAGTGGCAGACAGAGGGAGAGGGAGAAGCAGGCTCTCCGACGAGCAGGGAACCCGATGAGGGGCTCGATCCCAGGACCCTGGGATCATGACCTGAGCTGAAGGCAGCCGCTTAACCCACTGAGCCGCCCAGGCGCCCCTATTTATTTTTTATTTTTTTTAAAGATTTTATTTATGTATTTGACAGAGAGACACAGCGAAAGAGGGAACACAAGCAGGGGGAGTGGGAGAGGGAGAAGCAGGCTTCCCACTGAGCAGGGAGCCTGATGCGGGGCTCGATCCCAGGAATCTGGGATCATGACCTGAGCTGAAGGCAGACGCTTAACCCACTGAGCCACCCAGGCACCCCTGTATTTGGCACCTTAAATAGACATCACAAAAAAGGGTAGACAGTGAATGACCCATTTACCTATCACCCTAAGAAATCAGTTATTTTTATTATCTGTGTACCCTTTATTGTTTTCCTATGCATAGACATACATTTTATATCCATTCCATTCATTTAAGAAACATTTAGTTGGTGCCTACTGAAAGTTTAGACGCTGTACTACATGCAAGGAACAAAAGAAGACACACATGGTCATGTCCTGTTTGAACTATATAAATTCAATCAAGGAAATGTTTGAGGTGCTCAGAGAATGAGAGGCCTAATTTAGAAATGGGGTGCATGGAGGATGACATGGAAAGCCTCCATGTAGAAGGTGGGCTGATGGGAGGAGAAGAGCCCTGAGGCAGACTAAATGACCTGTGTAGACATTCAAACATAAATGCAATTCCCCAGGCATCCTAAAATGTAAATATTTTAGTATACCAACAGTAGTGAATTGTGTCTGTTTTTATTTTGTGACGTCAAATTGGTATAGGAAATACCTCCATAACACATTTTTTTTAAATAGGGAGTTGCTATTTTATTTTATTTTATTTATTTATTTATTATTTTTTTAACATTTTTTTTATTATGCTATGTTAATCACCATACATTACATCATTAGTTTTTGATGTAGTATTCCATGATTCATTGTTTGCGTATAACACCCAGTGCTCCATTCAGTATGTGCCCTCTTTAATATCCATCACCAGGCTAGCCCCTTCCCCAAGCCCCCTCCCCTCTAGAACCCTCAGTTTGTTTCTCAGAGTCCATAGTTTCTCATGGTTCGTCTCCCCCTCCGATTTACCCCCCTTCCTTCTTCCCTTCCTGCTATCTTCTTCTTCTTCTTCTTTTTTTTTTTTTAACATATAATGTATTATTTGTTTCAGAGGTACAGGTCTGTGATTCAACAGTCTTACACAATTCACAGCGCTCACCATAGCCCATACCCTCCCCAATATCTATCACCAAGCCACCCCATCCCTCCCACTCCCACCACTCCAGCAACCCTAAGTTTATTTCCTGAGATTAAGAATTCCTCATATCAGTGAGGTCATATGATACATGTCTTTCTCTGATTGACTTACTTTGCTCAGCATAATACCCTCCAGTGCCATCTAGGTCATTGCAAATGGCAAGATTTCATTTTTTTAATGGCTGCATAATATTCCATTGTCTATATATATCACATCTTCTTTATCCATTCATCTGTCGATGGACATCTTGGCTCTTTCCACAGTTTGGCTATTGTGGACATTGCTGCTATAAACATCGGGGTGCACGTACCCCTTCGGATCCCTACTTTTGTATCTTTGGGGTAAATACCCAGTAGTGCAATTGCTGGGTCATACGGTAGCTCTATTTTCAAGTTTTTGAGGAACCTCCATACTGTTTTCCAGAGTGGCTGCACCAGCTTGCATTCCCACCAACAGTGTAGGAGGGTTCCCCTTTCTCCTCCTCCCCTCCAACACCTGTCATTTCCTGACTTGTTAATTTTAATTCCTATGTGAACTGACATGTAAATGAGGTCTCAGTGCGCAGCATTATTTCACTTAACTCATTTCAATATGATTGCTGCATCCAATCCGATTCAAAGGAGATTGCCCATTTATTGGCTGTTTCTCTTTTCAGGAATACCACATACTGCAGCAAAGTTGCGTTTCCTCTGGAAGTGGTTCAGAAAGACAGCTGCTTCAATTCCTCCATGAAACTCCCGCTGCATAAACTGTATATAGAGTATGGTGTTCAGAAGATCACGTGTCCAAATGTAGATGGATTCTTTCCTTCCACTGTCAAACCAACCATCACTTGGTACATGGTAAGGAAACTCAAGAGCATCTTACTCTCTCTAAACTGGCAATATCTGCCCTTGATTGTTGAGTTAATGTTGAAACTGAGATTTTTCTCATCAGATTTTTTATTTCTCCCTTAAAAACTTTATACAAATCTTTTACCACTTCTTCACTTTGTGCCATTTTTATTTATTTATTTTGTGTGCCATTTTAAGGAAGTGGTAGAGAATGCTTTGCCTCAACTCATCATTTCCTAAATTACATTCACTGGCCAACTAGAACTACCATATTTCTATTAACTTCCTATGAGATACCATTTGAGAAATGCCCACACACTTCTGTTCACTGTTGAGTGAGGTCAGAAGCTGCTTGCTCATTTGGTGAATGTCAACTCCTTGATTAGTCAGCACTGTATTCTATTATTTGTATGCGTTCTCTGTTTACCCTCATTTGTGGGCACAGTCCATCTGTGGTCTCCTCCACATCTGAGAGACTTGGAAAGTGTTTAATCAAAAATGAAAGTGTTGGAAGGTGGCACCTGTGGCAGCAGCCTTATTTTTTTAATCTCCTCAAATACCCACATATGCCAAAGCTAAAAACTACTGGACAACATTTAGAACAAACTCAGTGACAAGTTATCCACAAGAATCACTTTCGATGACGTGAGTGAGACAAACCACATATAGAATCAGTGTCTAGGGAAGGGGGCAGATGGAAGTAATATGGTATCTGGCAGACTTGAGAACAAGGAACCAGTGGTCCTCACTGTAAAGTGAGGGATGGTGAGCCAGTCTGAGAACAGCAGCTGAAGTTGGGAAGAGTTTTGCTCTCTAACAGGCGGTGAGTCCAAGAGGCCCATAGTAAGAAATTCTGAAGGAACTGAAATTGTTCTAGTGCCTCACAACTCTGAAAAACTGCCACTTGCACTGAGGACAAGTGGCTGGGAGTGTGATCAGAAGTAAACAGGATCGGGACAATATAGAGGAAGGAAAGAGCTAAAACGGAGCTAAAAAACGGAGAAGCAGCAGGCTCAGGAAATCTCAAGACCATAGTTTGGAAGAGGGATCCCTGTGATGTTAGAAAATCCTGCCATGTTCAAAAGCTCAGAAAAAAACAAGTTTTACCAAAAAATGAACAACAAAAAGAGCCACAATAGGGGCACCTGGGTGACTCAGTCAATTAAGCGTCTGACTCTTGATTTTGGCTCAAGGGTCATGATCTCAGAGTTCTGAGATCGAGGCCCACGTCGGGCTCCATGCTCAGTGCAGAGTCAGCTTGGGATTCTCTCTCCCTCCCCCACCCAAGGGAGGATGTGCTCTCTCTCTCTAAATAAATAAAAATAAAACCCTAAAAAAAAAAAAGAACCAAGGTAAAATCCCTTTCAAACTTAGAAGAAAAAAGAGAATAAGAAGCAGAATAACATTTCTACCAAAAAAGAGAAAGCATGCCAGAAGAACATAATGTGACTCACTATTAAAAAATGAGCTAAAAGGGGCGCCTGAGTGGCTCAGTCGTTAAGCGTCTGCCTTCGGCTCTGGTCATGATCCCAGAGTCCTGGGATCGAGCCCCGCATCGGGCTCCCTGCTCGGCGGGGAGTCTGCTTCTCCCTCTCCCACTCCCCCTGCTTGTGTTCCCTCTCTCGCTGTGTCTCTCTCTGTCAAATAAATAAATAAAATCTTTAAAAAAAAAAAAATGAGCTAAAAGACATAAAGAAATGAGATGAGAAAGAATAACATAGATCAGTAAGAATTAGAAAAGTCCAGAAATAGAAAGTTAGGAAGAAGGAAATAAGTCATTTCAGAAAGGAAGCTAAAACCTAAGAGATAACAGCAAACGAACATGATAGATAATGACTTAAGATGAACAGAAAATGGAAGGGAGAAAGAATTTAAAATTGAAAATAAATGATGAATAAAAATAAGGTTAGAATGGATATACCAGTAACACATATAGTAGACTGTAGACAATGAGTATCACCAGAGATAAAGAGGACTTTTCAGAATAATAAAAGGGTCAATTCATCAGGAAGTCATAAAAATAGTACAAGTATATGTGCCTCACAGCAGTGTGTCTGATTGCATGAAGCAAAAGTTGACAGATTTAAAAGAAGAAATAGGCAATTCATAATCATAGTTTAAAATGTTAGCATCTAACAGTTTAAGTCATTAATGAAATGACTTAGGAGCCAACTTTAAAGAGTTTTCCATTGGCCAGTGGAACAATTTGAACTTCAGTAAGGTTATTAATCACAGTAGGTTGAATCTTATGAATTAAATTTAAATCCATAAGTTCATAATGATATTTCAAAATAATTGGTCACATTTAGTGGATGATAGGAAATCAATTTGTTATCTTGAAAACTGGTAAAGGAAAAAAATCGGGTCTTTATTCTGCCTTTCCTATAAGAAATGTGCACTGACTAATGAAATAGTTCAGAGAAGTGTGTTTGTTAAATTTTATTTTATTATGTTATGTTAATCACCATATATTACATCACATCATTAGTTTCTGATGTAGTGTTCCATGATTCATTGTTTGCATATAACACCCAGTACTCCATTCAGTATGTGCCCTCTTTAATACCCATCACCAGGCTAAACCATCCCCCCCACTCCCCTCCCCTCTAGAACCCTCAGTTTCTCAGAGTCTATAGTCTCTCATGGTTCGTATCCTCCTCCAATTTCCCCCCCTTCATTTTTCCCTTCCTGCTACCTTCTTCTTCTTCTTTTTTTTTTTTTTTTAACATATAATGTATTATTTTTTTCAGAGGTACAGGTCTGTGATTCAACAGTCTTATACAATTCACAGCACTCACCATAGCATATACCCTCCCCAATGTCTATCACCCAGCCACCCCATCCCTCCCACCCCCACCACTCCAGCAACCCTCAGTTTGTTTCCTGAGATTAAGAATTCCTCATATCAGGGGACACCTGGGTGGCTCAGTCGTTAAGAGTCTGCCGTCGGCTCAGGTCATGATCCCAGGGTCTTGGGATCGAGCCCCGCATCGGGCTCCCTGCTCAGCGGGGAGTCTGCTTCTCCCTCTCCCTCGCCCCCTGCTTGTGTTCCCTCTCTCGCTGTGTCTCTCTCTGTCAAATAAATAAATAAAAATCTTTAAAAAAAAAAAAAAGAATTCCTCATATCAGTGAGATCACATGATACATGTCTTTCTCTGTTTGACTTATTTCATTCAGCATAATACCCTCTAGTTCCATCCACGTCGTTGCAAATGGCAAGAGTTCATTCCTTTTGGTGGCTGCATAATATTCCATTGTAGTGTGTTTTTATAAAAGTATATAATCATTTTACAGCCCCTATTGAATTAATAAATCCGAGTGTGAAGCATCAATGACTGATACCATCATATGAAAGGAAACAACTAGACATATTCCTTCTCATGAAAGAATAAAATATGCCAAATGGATTAAACCTGAGTCTGAAAAATACCATCTTGCTGCCGTTTTGCAGGATATATAGAGAACAGAGGAATGTATTGCTCTACACCATGAGTTTGCAGTCAGCAAAATCCAGACTGGAAAACTCTATAGGCCAAATATCCTGGATTATTCAACAGATAAATTGCAAGAAAAAGAAAGGCATGATGTGGGAATATGTAGGTTAAGAGAAACATGTAAGACACATTTAACAATGCATGAGACTATGGTGTCTAAGGATGTATTTGTGGGTGATAAGATTATAAATGAAAATAAGAAATTGATTTTACCATGAAAGTGTAGATAGTGGCTACTTTGTGGGGGGGAGCTAGTAAAAGAGCTGTGATTAACGTGGGACGTGTGGAAGGCCTTCAGGGGTGACTAGTAACATTCTATTCTGGACCTGAGCAGGCTTATGAAGGTATTTGTTTTATAATGACACGTGAACTCATACATACATTTGAGTGTTTTTTGTATATGTTTTATGCTATAATAAAATGATTAAGAGATAGGGAGGGAAGGAGGGGAGAAAGAAAATGAGAGAGAGATAGACTGGTTTAAGATATATAACAACTAGTTGCAATGTATAGACCTTAGATTGTATTTTATTCAGACAAACTATAAAACAAGTTATGAGAAAATCAGGGAACTCTGAACACAGAAAATTGATAATACAGTGAGTTATTACTTTTTAAATTGTGATAATAATACTATAGTTATGCTTGCAGAAGACAAGGATCTTGTCATTTGGAGATTACACATAGAAATCTTTACAAGATAAATTGTATAATGTCTGTGATTTGCTTCATAATAATCTTGGGGTGCAGTGAATGGGTGTAGATGAAATAAGACATAGCCTGAATTTATACTTTAGGCTAGGTACAGGTGATCATTGTATATTCTGTAATTGTGGTGTTCCATAGTAGACAGCATAAAAAATGATTAAAAGAATAATATTAACAATTTTACATCAGTAAGTGTAATGCATTTTCCAATTAAAAAATGTATTCTTCTACTTATCTGCAATTGAGTTCTCTCATCTCTAACCCTGTTCACTTTTTCTATACTTGACTACTTCAGACTACTTGGTCTGAAAAAAATTAATTTTATTTCCTTATATATTCTACTTTTTTTTCCTTTTTCTTGATGCATTACCTACCTGGAATCTCCCCTTTTCTTTCTTTATACAGTTCAAATTCTACCACCTTCATGAAATGTTCTCTCTTCTCTCCAGCTAGAAATATTTTTGCCCTAATATAATCCCACAGCTACTTATTTATGCCTATCTCCATGTCGCTTTTCACTTCCTTTATTGTTTTACTGTCATCCATGTATACATTCAACAGCTGTTGAAGATCAGTTGTATTCAGTCAGTGCAATATGTCAGGGGTTTGGGGGAACACAGTGATGAATGAGATATATGTCCTACCCTACATAGTTCCAAAAAGATCCCACAGTTTAATTCAGACAAGTTTATAAATAAGAATTCTTATTCTTATCAAAAAGTAGAATTCTAAGTTCCACAAGAGTGCCAAAGAGAATTAATTGTTTGTTCTAAGAAGAGGGAGAAATGTACACGCATGTACCCTATGAGACTGACTATTTCTTGAGGACACAGTTACGGCATACCCATCTCTATATCCTCAAAGATTTCCAGATTTTTGGTTTTCCTGGTTGGATGAATGTTGGTGCTATTAACCAAGATATGAAATAGCAGAGAAGGAGCAGGTTTGGGAGCAAGTAATGGGTTTCGATAATGTCATATGGAGTTAGAGATGTCTGCGAGATATCTAGGTAGCAGTGACCTGTAGGTTCTGGCTACATGTGTATGAGTCTGGAGCTTGGAAAAAAAATCAAAACTGGAGATCAGAGAATTGGATGCATGTATATGATAGTTGAACCCCTTAAGAAGAAGACAAAATACAAATAAAATGATAAAGGAAAAGGCCAAAGTCAAAATCTGGAGAGAATGTTCATGGGCTGAATGGAGGCAAGAAGCAAAGAAAGAAGATCAAGACATCCTAACTTTCAAGTGAAACCACTGGGATAGCAGATACCCAACAATGTTCAGGTGACTAAAAGGACAACCAGTAACCAGACGTCCTTTCTATTCTATGGTTCTGAAAAGGTTGCTCTTGATGTGTGCTATGCTGCTTTTTATTTCTCCGTATTTGAGTAATTGACTGACCCCTTTAATCCTGAGAGTTCTGCAATCTTGGGAACAAAATCAGGGTTCTTGGCAGGGGAATTTCTCCCATCACTGTACAGCAATGCTGACATTGCTTTCTATTTCCTACCCTCTGCAGTCAGCCCCTGCATCTGCCTGGATAGCTTGGCTCTCCTACAGTAGTTCTCTTTCCATTGTTATCAGCTGAATTCCCTACCTTGACATTGGAGAAATAGTTTCTTTTAGTAGTAACTGCGGGAGTTAAGACACATTAATCAGTTCCAGCAAATCTGTTTTCCTGTTGGCTGAAGGTGAAAACTGATGAATTGAAAGAAGGGAAAGGAAACTAATATTTCTTGCATTTTCCTAGTAAAATACCTTGTACTGGGTACTTTATACGTCATATGTAATACTCACCACATCCTTCAGGGTTGATATCGTATAGGAACCAGAGGCTGAGAGGTGAACAGCAATAGCTGACATCTACTGAGCACAGTAATTCTTCCAAATATTTTGATTATTTTAATTTTCTCAACTTGAAGTAGGGTCTATCATTTTCTCCATTTTATCATTAAGAAAACCCAAGTACAGAGTGGTTGAGAGATTTTGCCTGGGTCCCAGAGCTGGGAGCCAAAATTTAGCCCTATACAATCTATGTCAAGAGCCCATAGTTTTACATTATTTTATATAATTTACTGGAAATAATCCAGCCAGTCATGGGAGAATGTGGGATTTCAAGCCACTTTTGTTGGGTTCCAAAGCTTATACTCTTCAGGATTGACACAGAGAGGGTGCTCCAGTCTTAATTTCTGGAGCGAGAAGCACTCTGAAGGGTTGAGCCATCTTTGCGCACAGATTAGGTTGCAAGGGAGACCGTGGGCCATAAGCGAACCTGTGGATAGATCACCCGGGGAAGTCAGAAGGGTCTCCGAAACCTGGGATTGGTTGGAACAGAAAATCAGAAGTTTCTCTTTCAGAATTGCATGGGAAATGGGGCAGGCTCGAATTCTTCTTCTCTGAATGTCTTCTCTCCTGCTCTCTTCTGTATGGCAGAGTGTTCTTCAGTCTGGGCCCAGAATTCATAGTTCTCTAATTCAACAATCCTGTGAGTTAAATTGATGTTCAGTAAATGTTTGTCAAATGAGCCAGGTTTTGTTACTAGCATTAAAAGCGAACCATGGTTCGAAAGTGATTTACTGAATTTCAAGTAGCCAGCTTATAAAAGAACTTCTGGAACACAACACGTTTATAAATTGGAGGCTGCCTGTTTATTCACATAGGGACTTCTGAATGCATAGGCATAAAGACATAGGTAAGTGTGATCCCGTTGTTGTTACTATTATTATTGGATTTTCTTAAAGACTGAAGCTTTAGAATATCGTGAGCCATCCTAACTTTCATACTCCTGGATCATTCCTTGTTCTCATTGTTATAACCAGGTATTTGAATATTTTTCTCCAGAGGTACTTGTAAAAACAAAGGCAATTTTCCCCTTCTTACTGAGGATCAGAGGAACCACTTTGGTGGATGTTTTGGATATTACCTTTATAGCAGCTGCTGAAATGCTCTCAGCTGCTATACAGCAGGATAGATATCATTCCGGATCTCAGTTTGCAAAAAAGCTGGTTTTCTTTGTACTCAGTGTGATCATTAAAATTGGAATATTACCTCCACCTCTAATTTTCAGTGTGAAGTTAATCAGAATTGGCCAGATACTGTTTTTAAATCTCTCAGGAAATTGAAAACCTTTGCTTTTTCTGACAGAGTGCCATCAGAAAAACATTTCTGAAAGAATGCCAGGCGTGACCTTCTTGTTGGCATGGCACGTATTGTTAAGTTGGTCCAAGGTCTATGTAATAGACTTTATTTTAAGGTGCTTGTTTCAGTCTGATCTGACATCTTAGTTTGGTTATCTCTTTCCTTTCTCTATAGTCCCTATGTAGTGATTTTAAACCTTTGGTATAAGGAAAGTATGTATCATATTTTCTTTCCAAGCCATACACACTGAATTCTATATATGAGTGTATTCACACAGCATTTTATATATAGTTAGTTTCAGGGCTTCTGAAGAGTTAAGGTACATCCTTTAAATTTAAACCCCATTCAAGTGTCTGTAAAGCCTTGAGGCTAACTTAGCCTGAATGAATCACCCATTCTGTGTTTTTTTTTTTAAGATTTTATTTATTTGACAGAAAGAATAATTGAATAATAATAATAATAATAATAATAACTCCTAACACAGTTCCTGTCACATGGGAGGGATTTTGTAAGTATTTGTTGTGTAAACATTGGATGACGTAGTTCTGAAGTTCATTGGAAGTGACTGGTGGATAGAACTCTTACGAGACTTTGTGAACAAGTATGATGCATTTCATAGCAACTTAATCTTAGATGCAAAAATGTCAATAGATATTCATAACTATTCTAATGTTATATCTCAAACTCTTTGTATCCTCACTCAGTTTCTCTACCCATCCTACAACTCCCCCATCCCAGGTATTACAATCCTTGTATTCATCTTCTTGTTATCATGTGCATGCCGCTTGAACTTTCAACTCCACGTCTTGTGTCTTTCCTTCTCTCATTCATATTTCTGACCTACAACACAAATGTACTGAGCATTTCCATGTGCCAAGTATTGGGCAAGTTGCTGCCCATGCGGATAACAGTACTCATCCACCCCCCACTTGCCCCTGGGAGTAAGTTTTCTAGAGGAAGAAATAAGCATGAAAAGAGATCACCATAATAAAGTTGGTTAAGGACTAACACAGAGGGCAAAATACTATAAGAGCATAGGGATTTTTTTAAAATTTTATTTATTTATTTACTTACTTACTTACTTACTTACTTACTTACTTACTTACTTATCAGAGAGAGTGCACAAGCAGAGGGAGCTGCAGGCAGAGGGAGAAGCAGCTCCCCACTGAGCAAGGAGCCTGATGAGGGACTCGATCCCAGGCCCCTGGGTTCATGACCTAAGCCAAAGGCAGATGCTTAAGCAACTGAGCCACCCAGGCACCCTGTGTAGGGGATTTTTTTTTTCACATTTTTCCCCGTGCCTAGAGTGTCACTCTCCCACGTCTCCCCTCCCACATCACTGGTAATATTCTACTTGCCCTTTAACAATAGGGCCCACATCTTCCTTCTCCAGGAAGTTTTTCTAAATGTTTTCTGTTTAATCTTTTCCCCCACTCCCCCACCCTAACATGCTTCTCATAGGATTTGTTGGAATTCTCCACTAGACTGCATACCTCTAGGTCAGGAACTATACCATTTCCATTCTTGTGCCCTCATACAGTTCTTTAAACATTGTACGTTTATTGAATGGAAACATCTGTCCTTTTTTAGTCATGACATCCCCCCACTCACACCCCACACTTCAGCACATGATTTATTTCCTCTCAAAGATCTCAAAGTCATTTCTTGCGCTGTTCTTTACCTCTATATTGCGGTAGGTTGCCATGGCTACCGCTACATATTAGAAATGTTGTTCTGTTGAACTTCTCTCTTTTGAATTCAAAATGAGGAACTGATTGGTCAACTAAGTGGATGACTCGTTTTCTAGTCAGACAAGTGTTCATAGTGAAAATCAACTTACCATTAACCATTTCTCGTATTTAGACACATTTTTGTTGTTGTTCTTTGGATATCTAGATTTTTGTTTGTACTTTTTTTTTTTTCCTGATTCCAAAGAAATGATTTTGAAATCTGCAGTATTTATTTTTAGGAATACTTTATTGTGCTTAAAAACATACTGTGTGTCTCAGCTGCATGTGCCAAAGGGTCTACAGATGCAACTGCTTATAAGAATTAGAGTTCAAACTGAGTGTTGTTGGAGTGGGGGGTGGGGTGGGAGGGATGGGGTGACTGGGTGATGGACACTGGGGAGGGTGTGTGCTCTGGTAAGCGCTGTGAATTGTGCAAGACTATTGAATCTCAGATCTGTACCTCTGAAACAAATAATGCAATATATGTTAAGAAAAAAAAAAAAAGAAGAAGAAGGTAGCGGGAGGGGAAGAATGAAGCGGGGGAAATCGGAGGGGTAGACGAACCATGAGAGACGATAGACTCTGAAAAACAAACTGAGGGTTCTAGAGGGGAGGGGGGTGGGAGGATGGGTTAGCCTGGTGGTGGGTATTGAGGAGGGCACATTCTGCATGGAGCACTGGGTGTTGTGCACAAACAATGAATCATGGAACACTTCATCTAAAACTAATGATGTAATGTATGGGGATTAACATAAGAATAAAAAAAAGAAAAAAAGAAAAAGAATTAGAGTTCATCACACATGATAGGCTAAAGTTAATGGTTATTTATCGTTCACCAATGCCCTGAAGCTACCCCTATCATGCACGTGCACACTTAGAACGTAAAATATTTCTTTCATGTCCTTTTCCAACATGCTCTAGGTCTAATACCTTTGAAATGGCTTTTTATTTCTCTTCTTGTTACTTCCTTTGGTTAAAACCAGTTAATTTAAATTTTTTGAATGGTCAGCTTTTTCTGAAGAGTAGATTAGACCCGAAATTTTCC
Source organism: Mirounga leonina (assembly GCF_011800145.1). Classification (NCBI taxonomy): domain Eukaryota; kingdom Metazoa; phylum Chordata; class Mammalia; order Carnivora; family Phocidae; genus Mirounga; species Mirounga leonina. The sequence continues at coordinate 79,938,163 of NW_023270268.1, forward strand.
CGTTGATTTTTGTGGAATAGTCCTTAATTTGAAATATTTTTCTAGACAAAACGGCTCCAAGAAAAACTTGTCCCTGGCCTACATTTTTGTCCTTTATGGAATGAAGAAAAGATCTCTCAAGAAAGCATACTTACTTAAACCATTGATTGACTCCTGGGCCCACTGAAGCATATCCAGCCCAAATTTCAAGTTCATGCTCATGGGTTTGGTTAAGATGAAGAAAAAGAGAGAGCTAGCAAGAGATCAACACACACCTATTTTGTGCCATTTTCCTTGCTGTTTAGATGTGTCTGATTCTATTTCTCTGTTCATGATAAGTCCGTAAGAGTTGACCCTTCGTTTTAGTCAGTGCCGTATTCTCAGAACCTCAAACAGCGGCTGGCACGTGGTTTATGATTAACACTCAAGGGTGAATGAACTAATGAGTGAATGAATGAAAAGGCTTTGAGTTAGAAGTGTTTCTTCATATTTGTGGCACTTACTGTGAATCCTAAAACCAATGTGTTTAAATAGTTTTTACAGAAATGATACTTGATAAGTCAAAAAAATAAGTTTCTTTTAGTACATTCTTAAGAAGCGCTGTTGACAAGTGCAGTACTAGTTATTCACTTCTTATCCTGAACAGTGTGCTTTTCCAGTTTATCACGAACTGTGGGACCCCGCCTCATATAAGCCATAGAGCTATAGCACATTGTTAACACTGGGACCGGCCCGCATCTGGCATATCTGCAGGACCACAGGATGGGATAGGGAGACAGCGTCAGGTGGAATTAAAAGCAGAGGCCTCAAAACAGGTAGATCTAGATTTAAATTTTAGCTCCAACACTACCCAGCTCTATGACACTGGCAATCACTTAACCTTTCCAGGCCTTTATATCCTTGTCTATAAAATGGGCATAAAAGCATGCCAGACTTGCTGACTTAGGAATAAGGGTTGGAGGGGATAATGGAGTACATGTAAATACATGTGTCTGTGCAATTTTTCCAGCCCAACCAACTCCCAAGGAGAGCTGTTCATTCTTAGTTAAGAAGCTAGTGAAAAACCTTTGTTCATCTGTCCGGAAAACTGAGTTTTAGCTTTGCTCTGGGTTATCGAGAGTCCCTCTTTGCCTGTCTCATTATTTTTTTCCACCTGTAAAACTAAAGCATATTTAGTCTGATTTGCCTACTTCATGGGAATTTAAGAACAGCTAAGCTAACAAATGAGAGAAGAAAATAGCTTTGAACTGTTTAAAAGAAAGGTGCCACAAAAAATCAAATAGAGCTCTATAGATAGTCTAAACTCAATTTAAACTAAATCTGACATAAATTCATTATAGAATACAGGTCTCTGTGGCCTTATACTTCGTGATAACCTAAGAGGATTGAAATATTTTGCTGATGTGACAAGTGTCTAGAAACACTGCTTATCAAAACAGGATAAATTGCATTCAGAAAATAACTGAGCATATAACAGCTTCCTCTTGATGATCATCTCCATGCATCAAGTGTAGTGATATTCTTAAAAGACATATTTCCTATGACAAAGAATGGCAAAATATGCCACTCAGTGAAACTGTCATATTTCAAAACACATGCTCCAGGAATTGAAGTAAGAAAACCTTACGTATTCAAGAATCCAAGTTAAATATGTAAATACAGTAAATCTAAAGTACAAGCCAATAATAACCTCCTTGAATTTTCAAGATCTAAAGGACCCTGGACATAACCCAGTCCGTTTTTGTCACAGATTAATTATTGATTTTTTTAAAGAAAAACAAAAGTTTTTTCTAAAAGTAAATGTTCCACATATAATTTTGTCACAGTTGATGTATTTTTTTTCTTTGAGAGAAAAAAATAAAATAATAATATAAGCCCATTAGTGGGGCTCAAGAGAGCCAGAACAGGATTTCAGTTATGTTGAATGAGGTATTTCAATCTCAAAAGTTTACAAATCAGCAGAAGTATATAAAAATATAATTTGGTGTAGAAATAAATGTAATTCCTGGTAAGACTCATAAAATATCTTTTAGTTTTAGATTCTGAAGTCTGTAATATTTGAATGTAAAAAAAAAAAAATGGGATAAGTAGAAGGAAAACCCAAAAAAGTTTGGCAGTGACGGATAGAGTGATTCAACAGAGCCATCAAGAACGCTGAAACGAGGGGGCCCTAGGTGGCTTAGTCGGTTAAGCATCTGCCTTTGGCTCTGGTCATGATCCTAGGGTCCTGGGATTGAGCCCCACGTCCGACTCCCTGCTCAGTGGGGAGCCTGCTTCTGCCCCTGCCCCTCCACCTGTCTGTGCTCTCTCTTTCTCTCTCTCTCTCTCAAATAAATAAATAAAATCTTAAAAAAAAGAGAAAAAAAAAAAAAAACAATGCTGAAACCGGACACCTAATGTGAGACCTCAATAGTCAGAGTGGCTGGCTTCCCGAATTAATATAATCACTGAATAAATGTGGAAAAATGAAAAATAAGCGTTTCTTAAATAGCAGCATGTGAATTTCCTTAAGTTGCGTTAGTTGTTTTTCAAAACTTTAACCTTGTTTAACTAGTAACACGGGATTTCCAAAATTCAAATACGGGATCCTGAGGCAGGAAGCTTGTGATTTTGAATCCATGTCTCAGTTCAGAAGTCCTATTTTCCTTTTGCAGAAAGTATAATGAAACTTGCATTCATTCTCTGCAGAAACATCATCAAATACTTGACCAAAATAGTTTGTAAAAAGTACAGCCAGCATAGATATTTATATGTTCTGTGCGAAATTAGATGTGTGTGTGTATATGCATTTGTATATTTTCTGTGCATGTATCTAGATACTGAACGTCTTTTCTTTTACTTCTAGGGCTGTCAGAAAATAGAGGATTTTAATAATGTGATACCTGACGGCCTGAACTTGAGTTTTCTCATAGCCTTGGTTTCAAACAATGGAGATTATACATGTGTTGTTACATATCAAGAAAATGGGCGTACCTTCCATCTCACTAGGACTCTGAGTGTAAAGGTGGTAGGTAAGCATGATTTTTAAGTGCACACAACAAAAATGCAGTAACTCTGGTTTGGCTCTTCATAGTTTATTACAAACAAGCGTGTCCATTCTATGAGAAAAGAGGTTTATCTTTTTTGTTCACTGCACTGTCCCTAGAGCCTCAGCAATTCCACATACAGAGTAGGGGTTCAATAACTATTGGTCTACTGAATGAATTAATATGTGAATGAATGAAGGCAGTTTGGGGAGTGAAAAGAGTGCCAGAGGAATCTGTGTTCACCTTGTACCTTTGCCATTTATTAGCAATATGACTTTGATCAGGGTCTGGGTCTCCTTAGCCTTACTCTGGAACTAAGAGTACCTAACATTCAGTATAGCTGAGAACATTAGAAATAATATACATATTATGCTAGCCCAGTTCCAGGCAAACAGCGGAAACTCAATGAATTAAGTAGTTAAAATTATTATCACAAAAATGTTGTATTTGAATTCAATCAGCTCTGTCTTTCTGTGGACTGGAACAGGGGTAGCTGAAGCTATTTGCCAGTGGTGTTCAACCTTTGGTTTGCACTGGTTGAGAGAATGGGGGGTGAGATATTCAGAAAGTGGAAAGAACAATGTCCAGGCAGAGTCAAAAGACTCCTATCAAACCCAGAAATTGAGAGAACCAATGTCACCATTTAGGGGAGAGCCCTAAATACCACTGTGCCCATGATACTAAAAGGGAGAGCATATCAGAGTGAAAATTTTTCACACCCCATCTTTTCATAAATGGAAACATCAAGACCCAATAGCACAAAGTAACCTGTTTAGAGATGCTCTGTGAGTTAGTGTAAGAAGTGATTCCAAATCTCAGGTTTCTGATTCTTGGTGCAGAGCTTTCTCTACTAGCCTGACACCAGGTTCAGCGTAATTTTTAAGGGCTCTAACATAATAGTGCAAATAAAATTCAAATTGAAAAATTTTGTAATCCCCTCTCCTCTTCCTCTGCCTACTTTTGGAATAATGCTGGTCTGGGAAGTCATTCAGAAGAAAAATCAGACTAAATTTAGAACTTAGCAGGAATGGGCTTTAAAAGCCAAATGAATAATCTAACCTTAAATCCATCTTGGCAGTTGTTTCTGATACAGATACTTAAATGTATCCCTTTTTGGGAAGTTGAGAACAGGCATGCTTGTTCACCTTGATTTATAGATAAAGAAGTTGATAGATACTGATGTGGGCTAGGGTTCTTACCCAACTTTCAAGCAACACAAGTTTGTTTTTAAAGCTGTGAAGTACTGAGCACTTATTATATACCAATAGGATGCTTTAATATGCATTACTTAATTAAATATGCATGACTTAATTTAATCCTTCTAATGAACCTGTGCCGTGAGTTTAATTATCCTCATTTTAGAGGTGAGGAAAATTAGCTTCTCAAAGATTAAGCAAAAACCTAGAGTCATATGGTTAGTATTTGACCAAGTAAGGATAAGAGCCCTGGTTGTTAAATCTCTGAAGCTTCTACTCTTAAGCACTACACTATAAAACCCCTTCAGGGTATTTTTATTTCAATTTAGAAATATAGAATATTATAAAGAGCAGCAGTCCTATGAATGAGCAGTCAACTGTCACAGGCATTGGGTAGACTGATGTGCTGGCCTCACAACTGTGGTTTTAAATTTTCCATTTACTTAGTATTCATTTAATATTTACTTCTTTAACCAGGTCCCATACTAGACACCCTGGGCATGTTCTGGAGAAATATGTAGAAAAGAAACAATTGAGGAAGACATGAAAGCAATTTATTTTATAGTATGAGAAGGGTATTTCTTGTAAGCGTTGGGAAGCAAAAACACTGGTTAAATCTCCTATCCTGAAACATGGAGGCTACTTAGTATGTTATGTTTGTCTCTTTGCTTGTTTGAAATGAATGAAGTGTTGTAAATGACTCTACATTGAGCTGTGGGCCCTCACAGGAAGAATTGACAAACCGTGCCAGGAAGTTGGGCAAAACTTCACAAAAGAGCAGCTCTTGGAAATGGGTTATGAGAGGTGAGGGCTACATGATTTAACATCATCTCTCTTTTGTTTCTTCCTCTCTAAAACAGGCTCTCCAAAAGACGCATTGCCTCCTCAGATCTACTCACCCAATGATCTTGTGGTCTATGAGAAAGAACCGGGTAATTATAGCTGTGCCTCTTAATTTCAGTTAGAGTCTCTTAATGACAAGGAATAAAATGTCATTTAAGTTAATGCATGCAAATAGAGGGCTTTTGTAAGGAAACACAGGAATTGAAACTGAAATCAAGGCAGCTCTGGAGATTAGCTCCTCCTCTGTCGTAGATCTCTCAGGCATCTCTGGGATTCTCAGCTTCTCTGTCCACAGCTGCTCCCTTCCTCCCCTGCAGTGGCTCCCCTCTCCTGATTAGTGATTTCTGTCTGATGTACACGTTAGCTTGCACACAGCTTGGGTTTGCCAAGACTGTGATATGAGCACAAGACATCCTTTAAGCTTCTGCTCCACCGTGGAGGGTCAGGGGTTGGAGCTCGGAGGTGAGACCGTGAGTTTAATGGGTTAACAACTCGTAGAACTAGTACACCCTAATCAGAACTCTGTGGGATGTTTCCTGTGGCTGTCTGGGTCTCCTTTTAAAAAGGTTTTTTTTAGTTTTCATTATTTTCCATTCTGGACAAAAATCATTTGCAACTGACCGAATAAGGCATTGTGTGCTATTCTTCTGGCTCAAAGCCTCCCACAGTTAAACTGAAAACCATAGAAAATCTTAACAATTTTCTATATTGTATCCTTTACAATAAACTCACTCCAAACCCAATGGAAGGTGTAAAAGAACATATTTTTATAATGTACTAAAGATAACAGAGGTCGTGATCAAATGTAGGTAGAGCACAATGATGCCCTCCTGAAACTAAGGTAAGGTTTCAAATAGCGAGCTGCCTGTAAAAAAAAAAACAAAGAACACACAAAGGGGTCTGTCAACCCCAAATGGACCAAATTTCCTAGAATTCATAGTGGCTTTGTATAGTAATATGAACATTATTCCTGCTATTGAGGTAAACCCTTACTAATGACCTAGTGTGTTTCATCTACCTATCATATGGCTACAGAATCTATGTTCATGTTACCTTCCTGCATATTAATATAGAAACTGAAAGGGACAACATAAGAATCATGCATGAGAAGAGGGGATGAGGTAGGACCACGCAGTGAGACAAACTTGCTTTCAAATTTGGATGACAATATAATTTGTCATCTCAACCTGCACACCTTTTGAGAGTGAAAGCAGTTGACATCAATAACTAAGAAAGCAACCGTAGAACAGAGTTGTCCTGGGCAAACTGGAATGAAAGTCAGTCTGGGTCAAATTCTGGTTTGCCACTTATTAACAATTTCATCTAAGAGGGGCACCTGGGTGGCTCAGTCATTAAGCATCTGCCTTCGGCTCAGGTCATGATCCCAAGGGTCCTGGGATCGGGCCCCACATCAGGCTCCCTGCTCAGCGGGAAGCCTGTTTCTCCCTCTCCTCCTGCCCCTGCTTGTGTTCCCTCTCTCGCTGTGTCTCTGTCTGTCAAATAAATAAATAAAATCTTAAAAAAAAAGAAAATCCATGTCATCTAGGAATGGCATTTAACATCGTTAAGCATTAGTTCTCACATCTATAAAACATGAATTTTAAAAAATACCCCATAGGGGGCGCCTGGGTGGCTCAGTTGGTTAAGCGACTGCCTTCGGCTCAGGTCATGATCCTGGAGTCCCGGGATCGAGTCCCGCATCGGGCTCCCTGCTCGGCAGGGGGTCTGCTTCTCCCTCTGACCCTCCTCCCTCTCATGCTCTCTGTCTCTCATTCTCTCTCTCTCAAATAAATAAATAAAATCTTAAAAAAAAAAAAAATACCCCATAGTATTTTGTTAAAATTAAATAAGGTCCCTTGTAAATATAAATATTTAGCACAGTGAATTATATAAAGTTCTTAGTGAGGGTGCAGCCGCCCTTCCTGTTATTATCATTTTCCGCCTGGCGATCCCCCTGACCTCATGTTCCATCTCGGGAAGAAAACATAGATTTGTTCATCATAAATAGTAGTATTTATAAACATATAAATATTTGCGTTCTCTATATGTGTATATATGTAAATTGTCTTTAAACTTACCGACTGCACCCTGATAACCTGAGCATTTCAAGATCTGGCCTGTCCCTCAGTGTTGGCACTGCCCCATCTTTTCTGCACCGAGCATCAAAGGTCTGGAGACTCTCTCCTTAGTCGCTGTTCGTGAGGGAAGTAGCAAAGGGCAAGAGTAGTCCATGGAAGTTTAGGGCTAAAAAGGTTGTTGTCAGAGCCTCTTTAAACAAATACTGCCATGGTACAGGATTTATGGATTGTATAAAAAGATGGTCATTCTGGAAATTTTGTATAAAACTGCCGTACTTCTTTTCTTGGTTTGTTTATTTTGCAATGAAGTATGGTACGTTACTATGGTAGGACACTTGAAAATTACTCAGAAGTATTTAAGTACACTTTTATAGCTTCTGATTAGTCACAGAGTGAAACCAGTGTAGCCGTTGAAGGTTACAAACTGATGGGTTAACTTGTTTTTTTTAGGAGAGGAGCTACTCATCCCCTGTACAGTCTATTTCACTTTCCTGAAGGATGCTCGCAATGAGGTTTGGTGGACCATTGACGGAAAAAAGCCAGACGACACCAATATCGATGTAACTGTTAATGAAAGGTACCATTGGCTCAGCCAAGGGGTGATTGACGTTTGTCCCTCAACTGAATAGCCTCTGGCTTATACTAATCATTGAAAGTAAAAACTCTGATGTTGGCCCATCATTACCAAAAATCTGCAAGATTTTCAAGTCTTTAGTGGCTGCATCCGAAGCAGGATTACTAGACATTCAATTCAAGACCCAGATATCTTCTAATAATCACACATTCATGATTCCCACTTGAAAGTAGATGGGGTGCATAGCCCACATGAATGAAGGGCCACAATACAGGGCTCTGAATACATGAAAGCTGGTCAGTGTGGCCCTGTTCTTTTCTTTCTCAAGTCTGTATTTATGCCTCAGATAAATTGTATTAGTTTCTTGTCTTGCATTAAACACGTATTTCCTATCTTCCTCCTCATTCTTAACTCACATAGCATGCATGTTACATTTCTAATTGATAATTATTTTTTTAAATATTGGCTAAATACATTCACATTCTTTAAATTTTATTTTTAAAGTGGATGAGGTGGTAATATAGCCCACTCTTAAAATAACAATCTGGGTCATTTTATTTCTAAATAAATATAAATTTTTGAAGGGGATTGGGTTGACAAGGAGGAAAATATGGGTCTTTGAAGACAAAAGATCCTTCCGTAAGTGAAGTACACAACTGCAAGACAACAGTTGGTTCACAGCGACAATAAATAAAAATTAGCAGCCGACCAACTACATGACAAAGTAGTTCTAAGGCCGTGAGCCTTAACATGATATGCAAATACATCTTTGGCTACTTGAACTTAAAGATGTGTCGTTCCTAATAGTAAACTCACACTTTGCACAGAAGTTATAAAATTTCTGCTTTACATCAAGTGCTATGCAAGATACTTTGTCCCTAACTGAGTAGATTTTATCAGAGTAGGAGTGATAGAGCAGAAATTTCAATATACTGTGATAAATGCAGTGACAAGAATATTGGATATTATCGGAAGGTTTAGTTGAGGATTTCAGTCAGTTTTAGGGGATTAGGCAGTGCTTCTCAGATGGTACAGTACCTAAATAAAGATTTGAAGGATGAGTAGAAATAAACTAGGTAAGGAAATAGAGAAAATGTTCCTGGTTAAAGGAACGTCATGTGCAGTGGCTGGAATTTAGAGAAGCAGCGCATATTTAAAGGTACAGAAGGAGTCTCCTGAAATTGGAGCAGTTTTTGCAGAAGGAATTGATTAAAGATGTGGCTGGAGGCACAAAGGGAGACTTATTAATCACTTAAGGAATTCTGAACATTGTGGTTCCTATCCTCATAATAATAACTAATGAATGATAATGAAGATCATGCTGTCTGTCCTCACTGCTATGGCAACACAACTCAGTGTCCAGAGTGGAGCAGTGCAGCTCAGTTTAGGTTAAACCCGTCACAACCCTTGACCAAGTTCTCATGACTGACGGTCAGCCTCATTGGAAGGAGAACCTGGATGTCGGCTATAGGAGAAAGATTTTGTTTTCTCTTTGGAGCAAGTAGTTCCAAGGGATTTTAAATCTTGGTCTTAGACCCAAAGCACTTGATCACTGACATGCTGAGATTACGATGAATTTATTTTCACAAAGCTTACTTGCTTTGAGAAGTCTCTTCTTTTTATGTTAGGATTTAACCCATGGAGTTTCAGCCTTTTTACTGAAATATTCTACCTGTGTTCAAAATCCAAGCTTTGGGAATCCCCTAGCTATATGAGCATGAACTATTGCTGAGGACGATAATAATTGCCTATATGAATATTTATTAAGAATTGTTCTAATACTTACACATTGACATACTCAATCCTCAGAGTTCTTGGGTAAGTCAATACATGTAATGCACTGTGTAGGCATTGCTACTTACCTCTCTTTCAAAGGAGGAACTCAAGACTTGGAAAGATTAGTTACTGTGCCCAAAGTATCTAGCCAGTAAATGGCAAAGCTTGGATCAAAACCCAGATGGATCTGGCCTCAGAAGCTTCTCTCTACACTGATACAGAATACTATCTCAGAAGTTTGAGGGAAGGAGACATTTTGCCCTGAAGAGAGATCTGCCATACGTTGCTAGCAATGGGATTTGATCTGGATACTGGGATTGTGTGTGGTATAGAAGGTAAAGAATGGCAATGGAATCTAGAAGCTACCCTCCCTTTGTAACCATTGGATCTCAGGCAACACAGCTCATGAACGTTGTGGCCGCCCTCACCTCGGGGCCCTGTGGTTGTCTCCTTATCTGATTCACACATAGCACATGGCCCTGCGGTCTCATTCACGCTTTGGTTTTCTTCCCCCTATTTCTAGTGTAAGTTTGACTGCAACTGAAGATGAAACAAGAACTCACATTTTGAACATCAAAAAAGTTACTGCTGAGGATCTCAAGCGCAACTATGTCTGTCACGCTAGAAATGCCAAAGGGGAGGTTGACAAAGCAGCCAAGGTGAAACAGAAAGGTAATGGATGCACTCAGCAGATGCGTCTGTGAACTCCAAATGTAACAATGTGGTGAATAAGGAAAATGAGAAGACAGTGCTCCAGCACCTAGCACCTCTGGCACATAGTAATGAATCAAAGGTGAATTGAAAAAATCTTGAGGGAAAGTTTCCATCTATGTGAAGGCACTCGAAATGTTGTTTCTCATACTTTTAGCAACTTAGTGCACATATGTGGCCAAAAAATCATTTGATTATGAAAATGAGGCATAATTTTATATCAGTACAGTCATGAAAAATGAAAAATAAAGAAAATATTTAAAGCTACCAAAGACATAGAGACTCTATAGTGCTAAAGTCACATATAATTGTTGGCTTGTAAAGACCTTTTTAGAAATCATTGATGGCAGAGTTCAAGGGCCATAAAAATGACCATACCATATGACTTAATACTTTTGGAATTTTTCCTGAACAAATAACAGAAAGAGAATTATGTACCCATTGCTATTCTTAGAAGCATTATCTATAATAATGAAACATTATAAATAGCAACCATCTAATTATAATCAAGTAGTTAAGTAAAATATAAAATATTTTTTCTCAAAAATATAATTTTAAAATGATCATTATAAATACTATGTATCAGTATTCAAACAGATTTAGAACATACCACTAGCCACAATTGCTAAAATGAAAATGTTTTAAACTATGACTTAAGGATTTCTATGTTGATATTACTAATTTTTTCTACAATAAATAAAAGTGATAAAGCTCTCTTGTGTGAGCTGTTGCTACTGAAACAGACAATGTCTAAAATTACCTTTGGGTCTCTCACCTAACACAGAACCCCAGACAATTAATCCCTTCAAGAATGTGTTTCAGTGACCTGGAGAAAGATAATGATGATTTATCACACATGCAGTCACGTCATTCAGAATCATCATGGATCCTTCTGTCAGATAGAGCCTATAATATTTATACCAAAAGTAAAAAAAGAAAAAAGAAAAAGAAATTAATTCATAGCTATTACATTTTGCAGTGGGATTCAAACCTTTTTTTTTTTTTTTTAAAGCTGATGCAAAAACAGCCTTCACTGTAACATTTCTTTATAATTTAGAAAGTAAAAAGCAAAGTCCTCAAGTCTATATGCCACTTAAGAAGTCTTAGGGGATTGGTTCTGGATAGTTCATTGCTTCTGCCCCTCAGAAGCCAGTGTAAAGCAACGAGACTCAACCAAATAATATAAGACAGTTTCCCAAAGTTAGTTCCTAAGAATACTACTAGGACTCTTTATAGTACTGCAGTTCATTATATGTACTCTAGACTCAGATGGCCTGTGTTGGAATCCCGGTTTCTGTGCATCCTAACTCTGTGATCTTGAAAAAAATCACTTAACCTCTCAGAGCTTCAATTTCTTTATGTAAGTAGGCAAATGATACCACTGCCTCATAAGGTTGTTTTAAGGTACTCAGCACAATTACTGGCCTATACAAATATATATTAAGTGCTCAACAAATATTAAGTCTACTTATTACTTCCACAAAATTTTCACAGTGTTATTTGACAAAGACTTTTACAGTAAATAAAGTATCATTAAAGGCTAGGTTAAACAAAATCAATCAAGTTATTTTAGTCAAGGGCCCCTTAGAGTCTTTACATTATTAACACTTGGTGTGAATACCTGAGGGGAATTGGAACATAGGGGGCAGGGGTTTTTTTTATTTTTTTTTTTCAAATATATTTGATTCCAGAAGTATGGAGCATTTTGTGGGACTCGTTTTTTGAAGCATGTGTTTTGGGAAACAATTATGGAGGATGACATAAATTACTTATTGTCAGGTAGGATTGAACAATCAATTAAAATCATGTTTAGTCTAGGAGTGATGCAGAAGTTTGCCTGCCAGAGCTATGTGAGTAGCTCCCTTTCACACAAGGCCATGCTCTGAATGGTTGAGTATGAATGGCATCAGGAACGTGAAATGACAGGTGCATCCACTGACTGGATGATCTGTGCTGAAATTACATTAGTATTACATAGAATCCAGCCTGGGCTGTGTACATCTTGTGGTACCAGAGGTGTTGAGGGTTTATAACGTGGCTTCTATTCTGGGCCAGGTAATGCTGGGATTCAGAGGGGATATCTGTATTCACATTCATACGTCATATATAGTGAGTCCTTCTCTGGATTCATTGACAAAGCATTCTATGTCTTTCATCAAAAAGATGACAGGAAGAGCTCAAAATAAAAAGAATTCACTGGGATAGGTCTTTGGACAGTGCAATTTCATCTAGTCAGTTAAAGCAAAGTATCAAAGGAGAGGCAGCTGATGTAAATGTGTTAAACATGGAGTTGTTTTATAATAGGAGAGAGGTGGGGACTAATGCAAGGTGTGTTGAACTTTATGAGAAACTGCCAAACCTATTTTTGAAGAGGTTGTACCATTTTATACTTCCATTAGCAATGTATATAAATTTCAGGTGCTCTACATCCTTACCAACTTTTGGAGTTGTCAGATTTTTCAATTTTAGCCATCCTAGTAAGTGGGTACTGGTATCACACTATAGTTTTTTTAATTTGCATTTTCAGATACTAGTGATGTTGAGTACTTTTTTATGGACTTACTGACCATTAATTAATAGTTCTTCCTTTGTGAAGTAGCCATTAAAATCTTTAGCACATTTTGTTCTTGGATTGTTTGTTAATGATATATATATATATATATATATATATCAGATATATGACTTTGTGGATATTTTCACTATTGTGCATTCATTTTACTTTTGATGAGCAGAATTTTAAAAAATTTGATGAAGTCCATTTTATCACTTTCTTCTATTATGGTTAGTACTTTCTAAATCCTGTGTTAGCAATCTTTGATTTTTGAAAATCTTAGCTTTTTCTTTTATACTTTAGCCTATGATTCATTTCAAAATTTTTTTTATACTGTGAGGTATGGATTAAGTTTTAGTGTCTTGTTTTATTTTCTTTTACATAAAGAAATCAGTTCTAGCCTCATATTGAAAAATCTCTCCCTTTTTTACTGAATTGTTTTGACAACTTAGCCTAAAATAATTAACTCTATGAGTGTGGGTCTATGTCTCCATTCCCTATTCTGTTCTATCAATGTGTTCGTCTCTCTTTAGTCAAATACTACTTTGTCTTGACTAATAGCTTTAAACTAAGTCATAAAGTCAGAAACTATTGTCTTCCTCCTTTTTTCTCTTCAAAGATTAATCTGACTATTCTGAAAACCATATTATTCTTTCATACAGGTTTTAGTATCGGCTTGCAAATTTCTACATAAGAGTGTGCTGGGATTAGATTGGGATCATATTAAATTTATAAACTGATTTGGGGAGAATTGAAATCATAATGATATTGAATTTTCCAATCCATGAACATGATATATCTCTCAATTTATTTAGTTCTCATTGATTTTTCTGAGCTTTTTTTTTTTTTTAGTTTATGTAAACAGGTCTTGCACATGTTAAATTTAGCCCTAAGTATTTTGTTTCTGTTGCTATTATAATGGTATTTTTAAAATTCCACTTTTCAATTGCTCATTGATCAAAAATAGAAATGAATTAGTTGAGTTTTATGTTTTGATCTTGGTCTTTTGACTTTTCCAAATTCACTGCTTAAATGGGGTTTCTGCTTGTTTTGTTTGTTAGGTTCCTTAGCATTTTCTATACACTTGATTGTGTCACCCATATATAAACATACTTTTCCTCCTTCCTTTCCAAACATTACACCTTTGATTTCTTTTTTCTGCCTCTTTCACTCTCTTGGATCTCCCAGTACCATGATCAGTAGAAATCAAAGCAGCCATCCTTGCATTGTTCCCTATCTTAGAGGATATGCATTCAGTTTTTATATATTAAATATGATGTTAATTATAGGTTTTTTTGTAGCTGACTTTTATCTATGTGAGGGATTAATTTATTTTTGGTTTGCTGAGAGAATTATAATTCCCGTGTGTGTGTGTATATATATATAAATTATGAATATATATATATACATATATATGTATAAATGATGAGTGTCTGTTGAAATTTATCAAATTCTTGGTGTAGTTTTATTTTACTATATCTTACTTAGGGTTCTTTAAACTTCTTGGTTCCATGAGTTTATTATATTTTTCATTTACTTTGAAAAAAACTTCAGCCATTATTTCTTCAGATATGTTTTGCTCATTCATTCATTCATTCTTTCCTTTTCTTCTAGTAGTCCCATTGAATTTAATATAGATCACTCAGGGTTGTTCCACAGGCCACTGAAGTTCTCATTTTTATTTCATCCTTTCTTTGTTCCTGTGTTTCAATTTGGGTAGTTTCTAGTTTCCACTAATCATTTCTTTATTGATGTTTAATCTGCAGCAATTTTAATTTCAGAATTGTATTTTTCAGTTTTTGGATTTCCATTTCTCCATAAAAATATCCCTATTGATATTTTCTATTTGCTGTTAATGATGTTCATCGTCTTTTTTTTTAATTCAACAGGAATATTTATAATACTCATTTTAAAGTGCTTATCTGCTAATTCCATCATCTTTGTCAATTCTGATTTGGGTTTTTTTTAAAGATTTATTTATTTATTTGAGAGAGAGAGAGAGAGCATGCAAACAGGGGGAGGGGCAAAGGAAGAGGGAGAGAGAATCTCAAGCTGACTCCCAGCAGAGTGCAGAGCCCGAGGTGGGGCTTGATCTTAGGACCCTGAGATCATGACCTGAGTCAAAGCCAAGAGTCAGACGCTTAGCTGATAGAGCCATCCAGGTGCCCCTCTGATTCTGTTTTTATTGGCTGATTTTTCTTCGGATTATGGGTCTTTTTTTTTTTCTTTTTCTTGTCTTGTTTTTTTTTTTTTTTTAAACATATGCTGGACATTATGTATGTTGCATTATTGAGTGTCTGATTTTTGAAAGCGAGTATTGTTTTATTCTCATAGGGAGTTAATTTACTTGCTTAACAGCTTGCTTTTTTGAAGTGTTCTGCTTACCTTTGCTAGAGTACATCTAAAAAACAGCCTTTTCTCCAAGGCCAGACTGGACATATCTAGACTATCTGGGGTCTCTACCTAACACACGGGGAGCTACCCAAAGTGTCTTTACTCTGGTCTTAACTCAAGTGTCCCCCAGCCCTACATGTGCACCTAGAGTTGTTCAGTTCCCAGTCTCCTGGAAGCTGTTCCTTCCCTGGTAGTTTCTTTCACTAGCCCCTGTTCTTTGCCTGATCTTGTCAAGCGTCATCCGACCTATGCAGAGCTTTATATTTTTCCAAGGACTTGAGGTCATCCCTTGCAGACTTATAGAGTGCTTCTTCCACGCAGTGTTCTTCCCTCTTTACCCAGGCCTGTAAATTCAACCCAACTCAGTAGTTCTGAACTGTGATTCCTGTGTCCTTAGCTGACCGTGATGACTATACTTGTGGTTTTCCCTGTTCTCTGTCATGGTCTGAAAGTGCCTTCAGGCAAGAAGCCAGTGTGATGGTGGGGCTCAACTGTTTGGTGTCCTTTCTCACGCAGATTGCACACAGACCAACTACCAGTGGGTCCACCTTAGGAAAACTGTCATTGTAAATACTATGGTGAGAAAGCCACTCCAGTATCCATTCCTTCTCTAAGGCCAGAGGCTGATGGGCAAAATGCACACATTTTAAAACACTATGATAGTCAAACAAAGCAGGTCTGTGGGTTAATTCAGTGACAGCTGTCTGGTTTACTGTCACCTAAATAAAACATTCTAATTGTTTGTCATTCAGAGAAGTGGTCGCTACATGATTCTCCAAATTATCAAGAAGTCTCAGCAATTTAATGAAGAACAGGCACAGGTTCTGTGGCAGGAGATACTTGGAAGTCCAGTGTCAAGCAGCTGGTGTTGGGCTCAGAGCCCCTGTGGATAGCAAGGCCCCAACTAATGAAAAGGAAGAGAATAAGTTAGGTTCCCAAGAAGAAACAAGATTGTAGACCAGTAACTTGAAACAGGGAGAAAGACTGGAGCTAAAGTCCTGGATTGGTTTAACTCAGGGTGGTTAGCTGGAAATGGGGACCTTGGAGCCCGTTATTACTGTCGAACTAGAAAAGGAGTGGAGGGGATTCTGATTCAGGGAATAACAGCAGAGCAAGTGGCTAAAATTAGCTATATCCTAAATCAATTATAAGTGAGATCAAAGAGTGAAGCTGTTTAGGAGTGCAATTTGGTCAAATTGCATCACCCCTTCCTGATTGGAAACCCTTTGGTCTGGGATTGCATCAGAATAAAATCTTTATGCCAAAACAACGGAGGTTCCAGCTGGGGCAGACAGAAAATGTGGGCTGAGGGTCATCCTTTCCCTGCAAGCCAGCAAAGCTTTATAGGAAAGCTTTTTAGAACATTTTCTGCATGTGATTCAAGCCATTTAGAAATTCAGGCTTGTGGATTACTTATCTTAAGAGTTCAATTAGTGAAATAGTATTAGACCCTCTTGATGTCATCAAGATGGCCCCCACAAAATACAATCTGTAAACATGACCCATGTCATTAAATGACCCAAAACCAAAGTAAAAATCCACACTAAAAATAAAATAGGCAGTAGTAAAATGAATGTGGCAGAGGGAAATTTATGAGGGTAATTGATCTCTTGATCATTAGGCAAGATATCTATTGATATTTTTTCTTAAATCCATTTCAGGTAAGTGCATCCGCTGACCTCTTTTTTTTTTCTTCCCTATTACAAAATGTCCAGCCAGAAGGACCCAAAATAACTGAGCAAATAATGAAGATGACAGTGGGAATTACCCCAGTGTACTGTTAACATAACATGTGCTCAGAAATACCAAGAACACAGCAATTTTCATGCCAGCCACCCAAATTGATCTTAGTAAATTCTCAGCAATTGCACTGACATAGCTTTTGACATTCAATGATGGAGTTTTGTTATTTTAAACACCATTATTCATGGAACGAGCACGAGAATACCTGGTAATAATTCTGCACTGTGGAGTTCCGGGCTATCTCTGAGATAGGATTAGCGTCCCGAGTTTAGGATAATGAACTTGAAACTCTAAGATCTGCCCTTTAATTAGAGAACTTCAGGCTCAGCTCCAGACTGCTTACCATTTTCACCTTAGGAGAGATACCTGTTTCAAAAGGGATTTTTCCACTAGTATATGATCAGTAATTAAGCTTCATGGCAGAGCTCTGCAAAGATCTTTGGACTTTGGAGTCAGAGAGCCTGGATAACAATCCTAGCTTTGAACAAAATTCCTCTGTGCCCACCTTGGCAAGCACTTAACACAATGTTCAGGTGACGAAAAAGCCTTTTCTCATTACCCGACCTGATATACCTCTTCTGCCCCAGTCCAGCCTCTCAGTTCCCCCACCCCCATCATATTACCTTGCTTTATTTCCTTTATGACACCGATCACTACCTAGCAATAGTTGTCCTATTATTTATTTCCTTGCATTAGAATATTAACCCTAAGAGGGCAGAAACCCTTTTGGTCTGATCTACCATTGTATCCCCAACAGCTTCTGGCAAATAATAGATGTTAATAAGTAACTGTCAAATCAACTATTAGATAATTTAAGCCACTCCTTCTTCAGATCCAAATATTCTATTCCTTCTTCAAACACTTAGGCTTCATTATCACAAGCTAATAAAGCAACCAAATAAAGTTGTTGATGCATAATAGTACTAGATTTCTTTTAAATATTTCAGAATGGTTCTATCTGGAAACGTTCATTGAGATCCTATGTATTCTAGCGGTAGGATGGTTGAAGAAAACATAGGCTTACCTAGAAGACTATAGATGTAGAGTTTAGTGGGGAGTGAGAGAGAGGGAGCGGCAGACTTACAGACGAATTACAATAGAATACAAATGCTATAATAGAATTGTAAACAATGAGAAGAGTAGGAATTTCTGCCAGGCAGATGTCAGGTTGCAAGAGGAGTTTTAATCTAGGAAAGCTTATACAAAATAATGACATTTGAGCATAGACTTAAAAACTAAAGAAAAAGAAAGAACTATTTTCCGCCAGAAGTCCCAGCATGAGCAAAGACACGAAGCAAAATCTTCCTGACATTTTTGAGGGGAAGGTACTGGTAAATGAGCCAGTAGGGTGGTTGGTGGTTTGGTCATGACAGACCTTCTTTACAGGGCTGAGTTAAAACATTTCTAGTTTTTAGGAAGTCAGGAAGTACCTCATTCTATTTCTGATAGTTCCAAAGAAATTGCTAAAATGCCTCTCATATAAAAGTGAGCAGATAACGTGGGAATCTGTCCATACTAGATATTGCAAGTTAACTTTCAGAATGTGTATCCTAGAGCTGTAAGCCTGGGAAGATACTTTCAAACCCAAGCATACTCAGCATTTGGTGGATACCCTCTGTTTCTGCCCAATGAAAATAAGATTTTTGAGGCTTTTTTCCAAATTTATAGGAAAGGAAATTAAATTTTTTTTCCATATGGCACTGACGGGAGGATGTAATTAAGACTAATGGAAACACATTAAGATTTTCACAACCCAAATGCTCCAACAATTAAATTTCTCTCAGTATCACGGTCTGGTCTGGGTAGTAGTAAGGATTCCATCCCAAGAGATGGACAAACAGAAGATGAAATCACACTTTTCAAAAATATTTTTGAGGAGATTCATGTATCAGATCATGAGTTGAATGAGATGACCTTCTAAATCCTTTCTACTGCTAAAATGTATATATATAACTAATATACCATTTATATACCATTAATATGTATTTATATAATATCAAAGTCTATTCAACTCGCCTAGTAGTTTAAAACACCTACATCAGGTGCTGGAAGCAAAAAGGTAAATATGACATGGTCTGGCATTAAAACATAGTGCTTAAAGCCTATCATGTTATCTCTGCTTGTTCACACATACAAGTCAGGTGCATGGCTCAGCTGCCTGGTTTACCCAGCTATTTGCAGGATGAGGGATCGCTGTGATCACCACATAGAAATCGATTGTTTCTTTGTTGTTCTCTCCACTGATAGCTCCAAGATACACAGTGGAATTAGCATGTGGTTTTGGAGGCACGGTCCTGCTGGTAGTGATTCTCATTGTGGTTTACCACGTTTACTGGCTGGAGATGGTCTTATTTTACCGGGCTCATTTTGGAACAGATGAAACCATTTTAGGTGAGTAATACAAGTGTGATGTAAATGCCTTCTTCTGTGGTCATTTTCAGAAAGCATGTTGGCTTGATAAAAGCTAGAATAACTGGGAGATTTAATCAAACCATCTTTGGTTTCGGCCCTTACTATTAAAAATCCTTCTAATGTATATTATTGTGCTGTCTTGGTTCAATATGTGTTTAGTCTAGATAAGCCTGTCCAAATAGAAACACAATGCAAGCCACATATGTAATATAAAATTTTCTAGTGGTCACAGTAGGAAAAGTAAAAAGAAAGTGAAAATTACTTTAATAATATATCTTATTTAACCCAGTGTATTCGAAATATTATTATCTTAGCATATCATGCATATTTATTTATTTATTTATTTTAAAAAAGATTTTATTTATTTGTTTGAGAGAGAGAGAATGAGAGAGAGCACATGAGAGGGGGGAGGGTCAGAGGGAGAAGCAGACTCCCTGCCGAGCAGGGAGCCCGATGCGGGACTCGATCCCGGGACTCCAGGATCATGACCTGAGCCGAAGGCAGTCGCTTAACCAACTGAGCCACCAGGCGCCCCGATATCATGCATATTTAAAAGCTAGTGGTGATATTTTAGTCTTATTTTTTGGTTTTCAAAATCTCATAATTTAGCATGTGTTATATTTTAAACTGAAAGCACATCTCCATTCCGCCCAGCTCCATTGCAAGTGTTCGAGAGCTACGTGTAGTTGTGTGTGCCGTACCTGGACAGTGCAGGTTTACACTCTTTGTACTGAAGGGTGGTCCAGGCACCAGCAACATCAGCATCACACGGGAGCTTGTTAAAAAGAAAATCTTAAGCCTAACCCCTATTCTCAGTCAGGACCTACATTTTAACAATATCCCCAAATGATTCAAGTGCACATTGAAGTTTTAGAAGCACTGTCCTAGTGCAAATTTGCCTGGTGACAAGAAAGGAACAATTAAACATCCTGATTCTTAGACTCATCCCATAAAGATTTTCATTCCGTAGTGTGGCAGAAGAGACAAAGAACCTGTATTTTTACTGAGAGGTGATGTTTATAATTAGGCACCTTTGGGAAAGATGGGCTTATGGAATCTAAGTATATTTTTAATTGTAGTTATTTTCAGGTATAAATAACTTAGACGCTTTCTAAAAGTTTTGCTCCATTCATAATTCTAATATATTAGTAGTGACAAACTACGACGGGAACCATAAATTTTCAGTATGGTATTAATTGCCAGCACCTATGACTGACTATTTGCATCCTGATTATGTTAATTCATAGTTGAGTGAGCCAAACCTCATTTATTTTCCACTATAAAAAGTAAACTTAGCGATATGAGAGTAGAAGACACATCGGAAAAAATTTGCAATTACACCTTAAAATAGTCATTTTGCCTGGAGACCTGTCACAAGTGAGAAATCACCCTGAAATCTGTCAGATAATTCATACATGTAAAAAAGTGAAAATGTCAAATATGCAAAAGTTCAATTTAAGAAAAAATGCAGTACGATGGTGAAACTTTTCTAATTTGTATTGGATCTCTCTTCCTTTTGCTAGATGGGAAGGAATATGATATTTATGTATCTTATGCAAGGAATGCTGAGGAAGAAGAGTTTGTGTTACTGACCCTCCGTGGAGTTTTGGAGAATGAATTTGGATACAAGCTGTGCATCTTTGACCGTGACAGTCTACCTGGGGGAAGTAGGTATTTCACATGAGTACAAGTGACGCCACTCTGCATGGCAAAGGGAATCCTCAGTTTGGGGTCATGTGTGAGAGTCATGGCAGAGTTCTGTGTTGGCATCTTTGGATACTGAACGTCCAATTATTTGATGTAATAGAGACTTCTTTAGGAATAAAATTACCTCCTAAGTTGTAGATTATTGAGGTGCCATTTATGGTACTAAAATAGTTCCCCTTGCAAGCCCTAAGAACTCCAGGTCAGAAAAGTATGGATGCGCAGTGGATTAGGACTCTATTAAATACCTCAGTTTTAAATGTTCTGCTTACACACATTTAGATTTTTAGAAGGTTTAAGCTAACCTGCATTAATTTCCCTAGGATTTTTTTTTTTTTTTTTGCAAACATTGAGTTTAAGCAACACTTTTACGAAGACTGAGGTTTACTTGATTTTACTAAGAATGAGTTTGTGAAGAGAATGCATGGAGTTTTTCTTTATAGTACTCACTGATAATAATTAGAATATTTCCCTGTGGCATTTGCTAATTTCCTTTTCCTCACTTTTGTTTTCTCGCAGTCCTATGCTATTAAACGCCCCCTTTTCTTGGGTCTGTTTCCTCCTTTCTACCAGCTCATACATTTGAGATGTAGTTTAATATTTTAAAAAGGCCAGTATATTCTAGAAACTTGAATTGCTGAATAATAAAAGTGCATCTCAAATTTTCAAGTCTACCGGGTAACATACAAAGTGATGGTCCATTTGAGTCTGTTTTAATAAATACCTAATAGCATTCCTAAACCCACTGTTGAACTTTGTGCTGTTGAAATGCATGTAATATGTTTATTCCTCAGCAAAACAAACTAGTTTTCCTTCCCTCCAATCCTGTTTATGTTCATCATTTCAGATGTTTTAAAAATGTCATATGGATAATGGAGATACAAAACAGACTTAAATGTTTATTTTCATTTTGAATTAGCTGGACCACTTATTTTATCTCCTTAGCCATTACCTAGAAGTCCATCATGCTAGTGTTCTACAGTATCATTTTGCCAGGAAATGATGACTTGATTATACAGTTAAGGGACAAATTCCACTCATTTTAAGACTTAAAATCCTAAGTCACTTATTCATCCATTTATTCATTCATTCTGCCATTCAACAAATATTTATTACAGTGTGAAAGTTATATAAAGACATACAGTATAACAACAATGACCCTCCAATAGGGGTTGATAATTCTTTGAAGACTTCAAGTTCTACATAATTACTCTTGCATCTTGCTTCTGATGGTCAGTCCTTGTGATCTGCATTCTCCCTGCTGCTCTTCGTCCTCTTTGCCTCTGGGTCTCTTTCCATGCTTACACACGGTCTGCCTCCAGCAATACTGCGTGGAGTAGATAATTACTGATTCCTGGATTCTCCTCCAGGCCGCATATGGAATTTTAATTGCAAGTCTTTCCCCTTTGCCTCTGTACCTGTGAAGATGAAGGGCAGAATGACAGCTTAGGGGAGTATTTTAAGGCATGAAATAGCTTCCCACAACAATAGTGCATTCCCTGGAATTGACTTCTATTGGAACCCCAGGTAAAGGATCATATAGTCCTAGACAAGCAACCTTGAGGAGATGGATTGTTCCCAAGAATTTAGTGACAGGAACTAACCAGAGCCTTTGACAACAGAATAAAATTACACTGAATTTCCTTCTTCCCTGTTTCTTCTTCTTTTCTGACCTGAAGAAAGCATTTGCCTGTTAGCAAAGGCAGACACGTCAGCTAGCAGCCTACCGAAACGCATGTCTTCATAGTAATGATAGGAGTTTAAGGAGAAAGATCTAGGGACTAATTTAGGCTCTAGAGCAGAGAGCAGAATAGAAAGCTGAGCTGAGAATGTGATGCCAGCCAAAATGCCATTCAGTGGGCTAGCCTTTTCTAAGTTCCTATTCTAAGGACATAGTGATACCAGTCTGAGTCGGGTAGGAGTCTGGCAACAGAGAGGGACTTTCAGAAAATGAATGTTCCTACTCTTGCTTTCCTCTGTTAGTGAGAAATGAATTTCCATGATTTTGCCTCTATAAAGATTATGTTTTTGAGTAGCCACTGGCATTAGAGAGTAAATACATGGGTATTGTTGGGGAGAAAGGGCTCAGGAGCTGATCTGACTAGGCTGCAGCATGCCATGTGTTTTGAAGAAATTGATATCTGTACAACCCATCTATTTCTCGTAATGCTTTTGAAGACCAGGGTTATAGAAGTATACTTGGCTTCATGCCTGTTTGGAATTTTTGGGTGGGTGGAATATGGGCATCTGGTTTTCAGTATCTTGGAGGAGTGTGGCATTTATTGGACAGAGTGAGTGGGTGTAAGGATTAAGTTGTTGCAAATGTTCTTGGTAAAAGTTTCATCTCAGTTCTCAGGCTGTTACCCTGAGTTCCCTACAATTCCCTACACTACACTCAAGCCCCAGGCTTTTGGGGAGTTCTTGGCCAACACTAATCCCCATGGTGTTTTCTTTCTCAGTTGTCACAGATGAGACCTTGAGCTTCATTCAGAAAAGCAGACGCCTCCTGGTTGTCCTAAGCCCCAACTACGTGCTCCAGGGAACCCAAGCCCTCCTGGAGCTCAAGGCTGGCCTAGAAAACATGGCCTCTCGGGGCAACATCAACGTCATTTTAGTACAGTACAAGGCGGTGAAGGAGACGAAGGTGAAAGAGCTGAAGAGGGCTAAGACGGTGCTCACGGTCATTAAATGGAAAGGGGAGAAATCCAAGTATCCACAGGGCAGGTTCTGGAAGCAGCTGCAGGTGGCCATGCCAGTGAAGAAAAGTTCCAGGTGGTCTAGAAGTGGCGAGCAGGGTCTCTCCTATTCATCCTTGAAAAATGTATGAAAGGGACAACGAAAGGGGTAAAAAGAACCAAGGGAACTCCAGGAAGGAAGAGTCCCCTTTCTTTATTCCCAATTTCTTGTTTCACAGACAGAAAAGAATTCTGTCGAAGCCTCCCCCCAGGGATGTATTCAGGGTGACTGCATGACTGGTCGTTCCTCAGGCAATACTATGGTATTAGAATACTAATACAATTGTCTGTTTCCTCAGGCAATACTATGGTTTAGAATGGTCCTGCCACCAGTCTGTCACCAGTGTCTGATGTCACTATGTTCTTCGCAGGCAGACTTGGTTGATGCCAATTTCCCCTTTCTGCATCCTCTGTCCCTGTTCCCACATCTCTATTCCCTCTTCTCTCTCATTGTTTATAATCTTAACAGTGTGGGGCAGCCTTTTGCTTGGATTTCAAGACCCCTTAAAGATAACTCATTTGCTAACAAGGTCTTAATGAGTTTCCAAGTCATTTTCTTTGTATTTTTACTCGTTGGTTAAACAGATAATCAGTGCCCAAATTAATTTGAGCTGATGACAATGAGCTCTTCTGCTCATTCTGCTGGGAAGTGCCCCATCTCAGCCAGACTGACACCCACGCAGGACTCTATGAAGCAGTGTAACTAAAAGTGTTCCTTATGATGGTTTGAAAGGGCTTGCCTGCATTTTCTCCTACTAAATCCCTCGTGCCCTCCATCTCAGTCACTGATGTCATATTTGTCAACTTGAAAAACATACCATATATTTTTTTTTTATTGCAGTAAACTGCTAGATATATGTAGGTCGACCTGTATTTGTCACTTCATCTTCCCTATCTACTGTACCTCATATCAACCATTTAGAGTTTGCAGATGGCTCCACACATGGTTCAGTCTGACAGGAAGCTTCTAATGGTGCTAAGAGAGAGTGAAATAACAGCAAAATGCTTTTAGGGCATTTTCTGGCTTGTGAGAAAAGCACAGAACAGGGTGTTCAGTAGTGTTTGTCTTTTCATCTTAGCCTTGCTAATGTGAATATTAGGAAAGTGATTTCTCCTCACTTGTTCTGACTCTCCACTGTAAAATATGGCAGTTAGACTCAATGACCTTGCAAGTTGCTTTTGGCATTAATATTCTAAGAGAATTAACTGGACCACCCAGTATTTTCCATATTTTATTCCCTGGTACAGTTAATACGCTCACTCCAAACAAGTCAGTCTGAAAAGTCTCTTCCTTGAAACTTGTTTTACTTCGTTTTAAATAAGATTGTACCGTTCTTAAGACTTGGAAAAGTGAAAACTAAGTCCAGAGTTTACAGAGTGGTGGATACCTGCGGTGTACATATATCCATACATATATATATACACACACATATATATACGTATATGCACACACCCATGAATTATATGTGTATATATATCTACATTGTATAATATATATATATACACACACATGGATTATATATGTGTATATGTATGTATGTATATGTGCATATATATATATGCACACACCCTTATGTACACATGCATGTGACTTTAAATAGCTATTGGCACAATATTACAAACCACTGGAACTCTTAATCCAGTTTTTAAATTATGTTTTTACTGTAATGCTTTTGTGCCGGTGTTTTCTGTACATTATTTGTAAATTCACAGCTCACAGAGTAGTAGTTCCTAGTTCTCGCCTTCCCTAAATTAGTATAAATAGCTTACTGCTGCCCCATTTGGTCTGGGTGCAGTGGAATCTGTTGGACACAGAGCTTCTATGGTCACTGCTGAGCAGTACCAGTCCTCTGGCATTAACTGATCATCTACTCTGTCACAAGCACACACTCTTAGACACTAAACTATGGTAATCTCAGTGTTCAACTACTAGGGAGATGAATCTCTACTTGGACTGTTGAGTAATAGAGAAAAGGAAAATAAAATACCTATAAACAAGCCTGAGTTTCCTATGAAATACCATAATTCATAATTTAAGGGAACCCTTATCCCAGCATTATGGATGTTGATAACCAATTCTAAAACTATCTCCTGCATTTAAGGGTCCTTCAGCCGTGGTAAAGTCCCTAATAAATCATTTCTCTATAGTGGAGTTATTATTTTAAATTGAAGAAAAGAAAAGCTTCATGAATTCTTGACTGTAAAACTATGGTATGGAGTCATTCTTGGATCTGTTTTGTTTTTGTTTTTGTTTTGTCTTACTAATGCTTTTCTTTATTACAAACCACAATTACTCCTCCTGTTAACCCTTCATCAAGACCAGAGGAGAGCTGACTCCAGATAAGCTTTGAATATCAGTTGCATGAGCTTTAGGTAATGGGAAACAGTCCCATCACAAGGGGCCATTCTCTTGCCAATGCTGCATTCTTTTGCACTTTTGGATTCGATATTTATCCCAAATGATTTTGGGTACCCCTAGAAACTTCTTGATATTCTTTTTCCTATTTATCTACTGGTCTTTGATATTGAACTTTTCCAAATGCTAAAATCTAAAACATCTCACATCTAAATGATATGTCTCATTCTCAGAGAATTTTGTTTCAAGGTTTTTTTGTTTGTTTTATGTCCCAGAAGATACCCAATACAAAATTTTTGAAGGAGGTGAGGAAATATAATTTTGACAGCAAGGAGAAATCGCTCTATAATATTAAACAACTATGTCTCTAATGTTTAATAAAAAACCTTAATGGTTTTACATACATGATATAAAGATTTTCTTTATTAAGTTAACAAAGAACCATGACATATAAAGTGTCTAATTACACAATCATATAAAATTTATTTATCTTCTATATTGTAACTTAGGTGATTCCCTAGGATTCTAATAAACAAGCACTCCATTGTATTGGGAAAAAAAGCATCACTCCACTTGCTAATTATCCATTTCTTTCCATAGGTTTTAATATTTTAAGATTATCTTATTATCTTTTTTATTTTATTCATAATGTATTTTCCATTTTCCATTTGATTTGTAAATTTGTTTATTTTAAAAATAAACCATTTATTTTCAGATTTGAATTTTATTTTGTGCATGTGTTTTATGTCTTTATTTTCATCTTTGGGCATAAGAAATGAGAATAAGAAGAATTAATGATATGCATAAAAAGAAATGTTAGAAGTTACATTAGTTAAATTCTCTTTCTGAGAGAAATCTGAGAAAAATGGGAACTTTATATTAAGAACATTTTCTTTACATGTGAATAAAAGAGTTATTTAAATAAAATGAATTGTTCTAGTGTGCCAGGTGTATGTGTGTGTGTGCGCGCGTGCCCATGTGTGCCTGTGTGTGCGTGTGTGTGTGTGGTTTTGTGTGTATGGAGACAGACAGAGGAAGAATAACAGGGCAGCAGAAAGAGAGCAATGGGCTAGGAGATTAAATGTTGCTCTGGTGTTTTTAGTCACATCTATTTTAAAGTAAATAGAATTTTTAAAATTTATTGTTCACTTATAAGTCCACATATTAAGGTGCTTCTCTAAAGTTACCATGAAGAATTGACTCAAATTCAATTAACATTAGCCCTACTTTAGTTTAATATTGTGTTCACTAGATTTAACCAAAGTGATTAATTCAAATGTCTACTATGTGTAGACATTTACATATAGGTATTTTTAATTTTTAATAATCCTGTAAGCTTATTCTTATTATATGCATTTTATAGATGGATGAACTCAGACTTAAAGATATTAAGATAAAAACAGAAATAAATGGAGAAACTAATTGAATTCAGATTCATCTTCCAAATTAGGTACCTCCTCCCCCTCCCTTTTTTACTACACTTCACGTTTTAAGAAAGAGAGAGAGAGAGAGAGAGAGACATTTGCTGCCCTTGCATACACCAATAATCTACCTGGAGAACAAAATTACAGTCCTAGTTTTCTTTTAGATGAATTCCAGGGAGATTATGACTTTTAAAGGCAGGAGTATTCTAGAGTGTTGATGAATTCTAGATCAGAAAACATGAATTCAAAATTAATTTAGTACCACACAAGAAATCTGGTCTCATCAGTATATAGCCACACCTTACCTTTTTGAGCCCAACAGAATAAATGACCTAATTTATGACTCCCTCTCCGAATAACCTTCAGCATTAAAAAATAACAATTCACATCCTCAACTGCAGTTTTTACAATATGAAAAACATTAAAATATGCCATAAAGGAGGCAGCTTCTTTCAAAGTACTGTGTGAGGACCTTCAGGTATAGCCCATATCCCATGTGATAAGTATCTTCTCCATCCATTCCTCAATGTTACGGAATTCCACCACTCCTATCTGTTTCTTTAGCATTGCCCTATTTCAAATGCAAATTTTACATTTTCAGGATGGGGTACCAATTAAAAAAAAAAGAACAATCTTTCTTTAGAGGATCTAGGATAGCACTTTATTTTCAACAGTGATATCCCCATTGGACAGAACATACATTTTCTTAATGTGACTATTTTGAAGTAAAACACACAGTACACACACATGCATGCACACACAATTTGAGTGCACAAATTTCCTTTTGTTGAAATCCATCCATGTTACTTAAAGGTTATATCGTATTTCTCATGAGATGGGAGAAGTAGTAAATTTTCTACTTTTACATTCTCAGGTTTATGAAAGGCAGCTACACAAATTCTCAGTAGGACTGGGACAAAGGAGTTTCCAAAACACACACACACACACACACACGGGCTTTGAAGATAAGTGAAAATTTAGATTTATCTTTTAAGATCAAAATTAAAATTCTCTAAAACTACTTCACACTCTTGACAAAACTAGTTAAAATGTCTTAAAAATTGAGCACATGTCTCTTCCAATTACCCTTCAAATTCATGTTAAATTTACTAACTGGAAAGAACTAATCTGGTAAGGAGCACAGCTCCTTTATTCTCTGTAAATTCATAATGATCAAATTCACTGCAAACTTCCAGCTTGTCTTCACAGGCTAGAAAGTCTCTCCATCACTGTTTCATCCCTGGCCCCAAAAGAGTAGGTACTCAACCTCATGGTCTGTCTGCAGCACCTGTTTTCAGCATTGTCAATGGCTGTGATTTATACATTTGGAAATTCTTTCCTTCAGAAAATCACATTGTTTAATCCCTTAAATCTCATGATGAGCTAAGAACCACATTTATTTCAGGGACTTTCCATTGGAATCTCTGGATAAACCCACCTCAGTAACTATTAAAAGTTAATGCTTTGTCAGAAGTCTTAAACTAATTGATTCCTGCCCATTGTCTATGTTGTTACCCCTTTAAATGATTCGTAGTCCAATTCTTCACACATATACATGAAAAAAAGGAGATTTTAGTTGATAACAAAATCAATACTATGAACTATCTGATGTTGTGTCCAAAAATTTTAAGAATCAAGAGATATAACTGTGTGGTTCTTAAGAGATGGTAATTCCCTATTGCTCTTTGCTGGTCAGGCTGTCTGGAGCATTGTGTTCAGTCCATTTCAAGATATGACTCTCAGGAGGTATATATATAAACTGATGATTATTCAGAGGAAAATGATAAAAGTGGGGGAAGAGACTTGATACCATGTCTTCTAAGGAATAAGATAAAAATTCTAAAGTTGATCTAAATTTAAAAATGAGAAGAAAATACAGTGAGGTCAAAACAGTTGTGAAATATTTTAAACATTTGAAGATATCAGATCTAAGACCACCAGATAAAAGAGGCAGGGAAGAGTATTTCAGAAAAAATAATTTACAAACAGCTGAAATTAGCTGCCTTTTGGAGGTAGTAAATTCCTCATCCTTGAAGGTAGCAGAGTCTTGGCAATCATTTATAAGAGTGGTGTAAATGAGATTCATTAACTGGGTAGATTATTTAACACTGAGATCCTATATTTTTTTAAAGTATTTTATTTTTCATTATTTTTTATTAACATATGATGTATTATTTGTTTCAGGGGTATAGGTCTGTGATTCATCAGTCTTACACAATTCACAGCACTCACCATAGTACCTACCCTCCCCAAAGTCCATCATCCAGCCACCCCATCCCTCCACTCCCTTCCACTCCAGCAACCCTCAGTTTGTTTCCTGAGACTAAGAGTCTCTTATGGTTTGTCTTCCTCTCTGGTTTCATCTTGTTTCATTTTTCCTTCCATTCCCCTATGATCCTCTGTCTTGTTTTTCAAATTCCTCATATCAGTGAGATCATATGATACTTGACTTTCTCTGATTGACTTAGGCTAAGTGAAATAAGTCAATCAGAGATCCTACATTCTTAAGTGTTTATTTATTGCCTCTCCTTTGTAGAATGGACAATGATGAACTACAGTTTATGGAAGTTTTCACTAGGCATTGTCCTATCTTTCCATTTTCCTATAGATACAGTGGAAGCAGTTTTTGACTTCATTCAGAGAAGCCGAAGGATGATTGTTGTCCTGAGCCCAGACTATGTGACAGAAAAAAGCATCAGCATGCTGGAGTTTAAACTGGGTGTCATGTGCCAGAACTCCATCTCCACCAAGCTCATTGTGGTTGAGTACCGTCCCCTTGAGCATCCACACCCAAGCATCCTGCAGCTGAAGGAATCTGTGTCTTTTGTGAGCTGGGAGGGAGAAAAGTCCAAACATTCTGGCTCTAAATTCTGGAAGGCCTTGCGGTTGGCTCTTCCCCTGAGAAGTCTGAGTGCCAGCTCTGGCTGGAATGAAAGCTGTTCTTCCCAGTCTGACATCAGTCTGGACCATGTTCAAAGGAGGAGAAGTCGTTTGAAAGAGCCCCCAGAACTCCAGGGCTCAGGGAGAGCTGCAGGCAACTCTCCAGCCCCAGACACAATGTCCAAGCACAGAGGGAAGCCCTCTGCAGCCTGTCGTTGCTGTGTCACCTACTGTGAAGGAGAGAGTCATCTCAGGAACAAGAGCCGGGCAGAGATACATACCCAGCCCCAGTGGGAAACACACCTCTGTAAGCCTGTTCCCCAAGAATCAGAAACTCAATGGATACAAAATGGCACCAGATTGGAACCCCCTGCTTCCCAGATCTCAGCCCTTGCTCTTCACCATTTCACGGATTTATCCAATAACAATGACTTCTATATCCTATAATTACCATGTGGTGGGTGGAGGCTGCTATCTATCTATACCAGCCCTCTTTGTGTCATGAACCTATGGGAATAATTGACATTTTTATCATCTAATGGACTACCAGACTGTGTCCCCTTTATTGACTTTTAAAAACTATTTATTTCTAGGAGACAAAAGACCTGAGGACCTGAATCCAGAATTATTGCCTCTAATGGCCTCAGAAGAGCACACTCTTCTTGGGCCCTAGAAGGTCAGTATGTGAAAGTTGCCTAAAGTCTGATCCTCTGTCTTGCCCAACGGTTTCAAACTGAGCAAAGTATTTAAGTGTGTTTCCTTTGAGTTTGTTGATCAACCTCATATTATGAGTCAGTCAGGTGTACTTGGGCTATGACACTTAAACTATGTATATTCCAAGAGAGCATTGTGGAAATGAGTTGATTGTGGTGGAAGCTGTAAGATTAAGTTCTACTAAAAGCCTACAGCACATTTTCCCTGGAAGAACCAAACACACTCACACAGGGATACATGGTGTTCTATCTCACTGTAAACTAGTGTTCTATAAACTGCCTAAAGTTGTTAGCATCAATAAAGTTATATTTTTATGTGATTTCATTTGTACTAACAAATTTTTACTTGTCTCTCCCCTCTTCTTTTTATGGCTTTTGAATTCATATCAGAAGAGAATTCCATTTCAGGAAATCAAGACTTGGTTTAGGTACTAGGAAAGTTTGAGGTGTCTCTTTAGTTTCTTTCTAACGTGTATGGAGGGGAGATTGGGGAAAGGACAGAAAGAGAGTGAGAAAATGTTTCAAATGAAATGGAAGTTTACACAAAAATCTCCTATTTTTTAGAACTGACAGCTGAAAAATTCAGTATTGTTAGGGATTCAATGTAGCATTTGGTGTATGTGTCCCTTCTTTGCATTCAAGATTCTGAAGAAGGGATAGTCAGTCCACGTGCCTACAAGAATCAGAAAGTAAGAAAAAAGAGAAAAGGGGGCTAGATATAAGCATAATACACATGCTGTCCATCTAATACCCATATGTTTAGGGACATAGGTATAGGTATATATTTCTTTACTTGAAACATTTTAACACAATCATAAAAGGCACATGGCATTTGATCTGCCAGTGAGGGAGATAATAGAGATGATTGGGCCTGTGGGTAACTGAAGAATATTTCTTAAAAAGGGAGCATCCTCTACTCAGCTCCATCATGATAGTTGTCACTCAGCCCCATTGTTGGCAGATTGTACAGTTTTTCAAAAGAATCTAAAAATTAAGATTTGTACATAGTCTCTCAACTACAGGATGTCTTAAATTTAAAATAAAAGGAAAAAAAGAACCAACCAAAACACATGAACACGTAGTCAGCCTGAGGGCCACTAGTTTGTAATTTTAGAACTAAAATATTCACCCACAGAGTATATATCTGAGTTGGGATTCAAGTGTCCTTGGCAATACTGAGACTAGAGAACACAGGCAGGACCTAAGGACATAATGGGACACTTTTATTCCCTCCCCAAATAAAAAAACATCTGAATCCTCAAAAATAAGGCTGATCTGACCTACCATTCATCAGAGGAGGAAAAAAGCCAGAAAATTGTGTGCCTTCCATCTACTCTGATGGATGAGTACAGGCTCCCTGTCTGGTGAGGTTACTCTAAAAAAAAAAAATAGAAGCACAATCTACTCCCCCTAAACAGGAACAGAACAAAAAGAGCAAAAGACCATACCAGGCGTGAGCAGTCACCTTCAATACATTAGTGCTGGCTGCTAGTTAGCTATGGCCCAATGAATGTCAGCCTTTCTCAGTCACTAATGGTGAAGGATGGGTGGAGAAAGAAGCCACACATTTCATCCCACTACTCCACTTGGGGAGAAAAGCAGAAAATCCCTTCTCTGTTGAAACAAACAATTACATCCTTTTCCTGTTAAAAGAAAAAGATGTGAGAATAAGGGACACCCCAGAGTAAATGTGACTCATCATGGAACTTGTAATTAGGAAATGACAGACCACCCTACCTGAATATCTAGCAGAAAACAATCCATATTCTATAGTGCATTTCTTCTTGAAGAAATTAATCCAACCTTGATGTATGTTCAAGGATCTTCGCTTGGAAGACAGACAGCAGTTTCTCTCCCAGTCTATCAAAAGGGAGTACTGTATGTTGCTCCAAATCCTAAAAAGGGAGAGACTGTTTTTACCCATAATCAGTCTTATTCCTTATCAGCTCAGTGTCCCAACTACAAAATATCTTTGGAAAAATTGAGAAACTACTCTTGCCATTTATGAATTATTTTTCGTGTGTGAAAAAAAATAAAGGATAAGTGGCAAAGGCATGGAAATTAAACATGAGTTCTTGTGAATGAGTAGCTAGATAACCGTGTTTTCAAAAGCTAAGTTAGTTTTGGTCAGTATCAATTTCCATTAACAATATAAGGACAGTGTAAGCACTATAAAGTCATAGCTTTTGGCATTAGCTACACAGGGGTCAGAAAGATAATGGACCATATTCCTACTGTATGAAGAAAGGCTAGGAGGTTATGTTATTAGTCTCTGACCAAACATTCCATACTTGAGTGTAATATTCATTGCCATTTATTTCAATGAGGCAAATGATAAGAAAATTTTCTCATGGGTCATGCATATTCATAACTGATATGATTGCAGGTTAAATGGATATCATTTACATAGGAATGTTGCCTATTTAGGAGCCCGAGTTTTAAGTCAAGTAGAGATGAATGTGAGTATTGCTTCTCTACTAATTATCTGTTTGACTATGGGCTCTCTGGGCCTCAATCTCCTACTAGCTAAAATGGAGAGCATATTAACCTCACTGAGTTTTGTGGGCATTAAATGATAGAATGCATGTAAGTGCATAGCACAGTTCCTGGCGCATTAGAAGAGCTTGATAAGTGTTGGCCAGTACTATTGCTGTGAAATCATGCTCATGGTTGCATAAACTTATATTTGCATAATGATTTAAGACCCATCAATTGATTTTGTATGTTTCACTTTTCTTTCCTTATCTTTCTTTCAACTCTCACAAAATGCACCAAAGTAGTACATAGCAGGAACACATTATCCAGGTTAAGTGACTTTCCTAATGACACTCAGCCAATTAGCAATATGGTTGGGCCTGTAATCTAGGCTTCTGACACCTGACCCAGTACCAATTCTGGAACTATTCCTATAAGATTCATGTGGAAGTACTTCTAATTGTAACTATTTAATTCGAACCATTATACATTCAAATCAACAAGTCAATTAATGTAACCCCACAAGCAGCTAATTAAATGTCATATCAAGTGTCTGATGTGTCATCTGGCCTTGTCATATTATGATTTTATATAATTTCATTTTTTAATATTATAACATTTGTTTAAGAATTTTAAAAGTGGAACCATTTTTTTTGTGTCTTCCAGACTTTATGATCAGGTTATAATTTTTCTCTCAAAATAAATTATTTGTATTTGTCTTAATGGAAAATAAAAATGTATCCACCATTTACCTTGAAAAACAAATTTAGTCTTTCAGCAGTTATGATTTACACTGTGAGTTCTAGTCACCATCTCTTATAACTAGTAAAACCTTGAATAAAGTATTCACTTCCAGTTTGAAAAGTTGAAATGGTAAAACTAATGTGCATGAAAATGCCATCAATAATAAATTAGCCTAGTTATAAAGCTATATGAACACAGGACAATCAATCCCTACAGCAATGGTTTCAAAATTTTTGTGTCTAAAAATTGTTTGGGGGGCATCTTACAGCAGAGATCCTGGGACAAGTTCCTCCCCCAGGGGAGATGATTTATTGGGTACTGGGCATTGTCTATGAGTCTGCTTTTTGAAATTGTGCCCTTGATAATTCAGTTAAGGTATTCCATGGGTCAACTACTACTTATAAGAATTCTTTCAAACCCTTCCCATATTTTTTATATTATTATTCAGGTTTAAGAGGAGGAAAGTTTTATTAGAGTCTGGTCCAAGGCTTCTCAAAGTGTGTTCCTTGATGAATCCATATTGGAACTATTTTGAGTTCATGTAAAAATGCATATTTCTTGACCCATCCAAGAATAACTAAATGAAGATCTCTAGAGTGGGGGCAGATTTGCACTTGGAATAAACTTTCCGGGTGATTCTGATGCACAAAAAGTTTAAGAACCATTAATTTTATCTCTCTTTAACTCCTTTTTTACCCTTGTAGGCTCTGATTTTCTCCAGCCAAGAAGGACTACAAATCATCCTTTTAACAAGGTGTTTGCAGGCAATAGATGAAAATATAGGACATGTTTAGCCCTTGAATTGCTTCGACACAGGAGACAAATAGAGGAGTGGTTGGTACAGTGTATTTCTAACATATGAAGCATCAAACACTGACATTTGGAATCTGGTAGGATTACTGTGGTCATCACATGTATTAATCAGATTCAGATAAGCTATGCTCTGCTAACAACTAACCCCAACATTTCAGTAGCTTTATATAACAAGACTTATTTCTTGTTTATGCTATATGTCCATATAGGGGCTTACACTTTTGTAGTTTTGCCATCTGAAATGTGTGGCTTCCTGCTATTCTAAACTTCAGCCTAAATATGACACTTAACCACTCTCACTTACAACCCATTGGTCAAAACTAGCTATGGCACTGATCTAGTCATAGAGAAGGCTGGAAAATGCATTCTTCCTGTGTTCTTGGGAAGAGAAAATGAAATGGAACTTGGTGAACACATAGGGTTGTCTTTGCCTAAGAATGAGATATTGAGATTGCCTGAAGAGGCAAGAGAACTAATTGGAGTTATGTTACATACTTTGATAATAAAGAAATGGAATGATTTTCCTGCCAAGACCCCACCTCCGCTTGCCAAGGTGTCAAGTCAGGTACTTATGAAAAAACAGTGTACAGAAATGAATAGGGTTTGTCCCTAATTTTCCTAAAGGAAAGTTGTTGGAGGCATACATAATAATTACAGCTCCTGGTCAAGAAAAAGCATCCTTAAAAATTGGTAAGTTTCTGTATTTGGTTAATTTCCATTCAGTGACTTTAGGTAGTTCTCTAAGAATGTGATGCTCAAACCATCTGTCAATGAGCCATTTCATTTTTGAATATCCAGGGAGCCTCAGAAGGATTGAAGACATTTAGAACACAGCAGAGCATGTAACACAGTCATTAGAAAGCCTCCCTTGATCTATTTATCTGAAGAGCCAAGTGGGGAATTCAAATGGAACATGCTAGAGACCAGATGAAGGAAGAGACAAATGCTGCTCTGGGTACTATGAAGTCAGCTGCTATCTACGCATCTGTTCTCTCTACAATTTGGACTCTCTGTATTAAAGATTTGAATTTTTATGACTTGTCTAATGTTGTGCAGTATCATTTGGTCATGAAGAAATCTCTCTTTGGGTTAGTGAAGATCAGTGCTTAAGGAGCCTCGATCCATACTAACGACGCTGAACAAAGAAAAAGTTGGATTGCTTAGTATAGTAAGGATATTATTGACATACTCAAAATTCTCTAGAGAGTAACTTACGAAGCTTTTCTCTTGGATAATACAAAACACTTATAAATATTTAAATGGAAAAAAATTGGCTCTTTGAAATGGGCTCATAGAAAGAAAGCAGAAAGATTCCAAATCTGGACTCAGATCATGAACTATATTATCCTACTTTAGGTGATGGGAATTTTAATACTCCGTTGCTGTATTGAAAAAACAAAGTGGGGTGTCTGGGTGGCTCAGTCGTTTAGTGTCTGCCTTCAGCTCAGGTCATGATCCCAGGGGCCTGGGATAGAGCCCCACATCGGGCTCCCTGCTCAGCAGGAAGCCTGCTTCTCCCTCTCCCACTCTCCCTGCTTGTGTTCCTGCTCTCGCTATCTCTCTCTGTGAAATAAATAAATAAAATCTTAAAAAAAAACAAAAACAAAGTAAGATCAAAGCTGATATGTTTATTTTTCATTTAAGACACAAAGCCATACATAAAACTACTTTTCTATTGTCAAAAACTATGCTACATGCTTGCAGTGAGTTTATAATTCAATACCATGTTTTGAAACACTTGAGGCAAGTGGTTCTTTTAAAAAATTGCACATATTTGGGGCCTACCTCAGACTACTAAATCTCCCAAAATTATTTAGATGTATACTTTTGTAAAGAATAATGGACTTAAGTACCTTTATAATATTTGCAAATGTTTCTGTGAGAAATCAGTGATAACATATTATAAATTTGGAGAAAAAAAGATAAAAGGAAATCCCGATCTTTTAGTCAATATATTTTTTTTCTTAAAAAGCAAACCTTAAAACTCACTGCCAAATACTGGAATTTGAGCCCTTTATTTCCATATCGTACTTTGAAATTTCATAAAATAGGAGAAAAACAAAAGGCAGATAATAAAATTATAGAAATAATCAATGTAGTTAATTAACGGAGAGCCAAAGAAGGTTGGAACACTAGTATTTATTACATCCATGTCATCAGTCATCTACAATGGGACAAAATGTTCAAGGGGTAACTTGGCTATTGGCAAAGACAATTAAATGCCTTCTAAGAAGAACCAAAAGAAAAAAAGAGAATAAGTGAACCCACTCACTCATTTACAAACCTTAGTACTATAACATAGAAGAGACACCCAGAACAATTACCACAGCTAAAATGTGGAGTAAGTGTCAGGGTTTGGGGAATAAAGCTGAATGGTCACTTCTATAAATAAGGGCTTTTGATATAGTGGAATCAGGTACCTGAACTGCAGTGCCAGTTCTCTTTACTGTGTGATTTCAGACACTTTTGCTCTCAAGTTCTTAATTTCCCCATATATTATATGGGTACAATATAATAGCTACCTCGTTAGACTGTTGTAAGGGTAAAATAATAAATGTGAGCCCCTAACATCTGTAAATTACATGTTTGGTAGTGATATTATTATTATTATTATTATTATTATTATTATTATTATTATTATTATCATTACTACATTGTAAAAGAAAGCTGCAGAAAAGAAAGAGGCTCAATAGAAGTTCCTTAACCTGCTGAATACTAGGGTACTGTCCAGAGCACATAGTCTAACTGTAATCCTTCATAACGTAAAAATTAAAGAATAAACAATACAATTTCATATGACTCTAAATGTTGAAGACTATAAAAAAAATCACAGATTATGAAAAAGTAATTTTTTAAAACAATGCCATCTGTTTTGTACTACCATATAACCAACTATCTAATAACAGCTTAAAACAACAAATATTGATTATCTCACATTTTCTGTGGGTCTGGGTCAGAAATTTGGGAGAAGCTTAGCTGGGTGTTTCTTACTCAGAGCTACTCATGAGGTTGCTATCAAACTGTTGACCAGGGCAAAGTCCCTCTGAACACCACTGGGGCTGGAAGATCCACCTCCAAGTGCAGGCACATAAGTTTTGGTTGGAAGCCTAAGTGCCTATTTGTACGAACCTCCATAGGCTGCTTGAGTATCCTAGTGACACATACCTGGCTCACCCCAGAGCAAGAGATCCCAAAGAGAGAGAGCAAGGAGGAAATCACGGTGCCTTCAAGACCTAGTCTCGAAACTGACGTATCATCACTTGTACGATATTCTATTGGCTAGAAATGAGTCTAAGCCCCATCCAAATTCAAGAGGAAGGGAATTCATCTCTATCTCTTAAAGGAAGGAGTATCAAAAAATTTGGGGACATCTTTTAGAGCCAGCACTATAACATAGATAACCATTTATTTTTCAGTTGAATAAATTCAAGTCCAGAAAAGGAAAGTGACAGTTCCTCAGGCTTCCTAACTTTGTCCCTAACATAGTAAGCTAACTAGCTGTAGAGGTGTCACAACTCAAATGAGAGCTGTATTGTTCTGGCTAGGACATTTCTTTTTCCTGGTGGAAGATGAAGAATGGGGAAGAATTCAGTCATCGGTAGTCCGGGTTACCTCTGTCTCCGTTTTCTGCCTGTCTGCCTCACCCTTTCTTTCTCCCTTCTCTCTCTCTCTCTCTCTGTGTCTCTCTCTAACTCCTCCTCCCTCCTTCCCCTTTCCCTCATTCTGTTCTAGTCCACAAAGAGACAGTAGGCTCTAAAAGTTGCAGGAGGATGAGATGAACAAAGCTGATTAGTCACATTCTTGGTCTGGGGTTTGAGTATTGAAATACCTTTTATTTTAACCTCTAAAGTGATTGAAAGTGACTGTTTATTCCAAAAAGCAGCCACTGAAAAAGGAAAAATGAGGAGGTAACTGCTTTCTCTGAAGTAACCCAGCTTCTCATCTTAGCTCTGAACTTAAATGGTTATATACAAGTAATCAAAGCATTTCTCTTCTGTATCTCAGACTTCTGAGCCCCCAAAATGGATGGAATTGGACTAGCAAGTCTGTAGGATGTTATTCTATGCTTCTTTGATCCACTGAGTAATCCTCAGATAACCCCTTCTCCTCCTCCTGTGTCACACACATCAGCATCCAAGGTTTAGTGAGATTTGAAAGAATATTTAAAAGGTGCAAGTGTTCTTCCCAAAGAGTCATAAAGAATGCTTCTGTCTGTTTAGACCTAATTCCTGTAATGCATTTCTCCCTTGTGAAGTTAAACAGCTAACTTCTGTTCTCCTCCCCTATCTGCTGCCTATCACTCTCTGGGGCTCATGGCTATGAGAAGATATATCAAGTTTACCAGGAGCCTACTCATAGTTCAACTCTGGTGCCTCCAATTTCTCTAAACCAGTTTTAATCTTAAGTCTCAAGGTCACTACTTTGTAAACGAGACTGAACAAATATTACCTTTTGTCTTCCTAACAGCTTTATGCCCTTATTTCTTACCCATGCAAACCTCAAGCAACCTTCCTGTTGTGATATATATCCATGTATTTCATGATGCCAAAAAACATAAAGGGAGACTAATTTTGAAATTACACAGTGTAGAAACAGCAATAGGAATGAGATCTGAGTTCTAATCCAAACTATAATTCTTCTTCTCCTTCTTCTTCTCTCTCTCTCTTTTTTTTTTTTGCTTTTGCTATGAGACTTTGGGGAAAGCACTGAACTGCACAATGTTCTCCCCATCAATACAATTCAAGGATCACTATGTGTCTTTCCATCTCTGATATTCTAGGAGTTAGTGTAATAGTAACAAAGCAAGACTTTCTTATGTATTTCAGGGTTAACCATGGTTCTCTCCAAATAATCTGAAGTCAGATGTCTAAGAAAGTGCATAAAATGCTCGTTAAGTTGCACAAAGTGAAAGCAAATCTCAGAGATCTCTCCTCTCCACTCACCCTGAGTCAATTGCTTGCCAAATGTTGTTGATTCTACTTCCAAAAAGCTTTTCAAAAATTCTTCTTTCTTCTTCTCCCCAAGAATTCTATGAATTTAAACTACATATACTCCAAACACTATTTCCTGAATATGCTGTGTAACTTTTATGCTCCATGTGCCTTTGCTTATATTACTTCTGCATGGAATGCCCACTCTTCCCCTCCTCCCTGTAAGTGCTCTTTCAATGTTTTCAAACCTATGAAACTTTCCCAGGCAGTGTTGAATGCTCCTTCCTTTATACTTGTGTTGCTCATAACACTTCTGTTATTGAATTATAAATTTCTATCTCTCCCTTTCACCTGCTGTACTGTAAGCTCCCATGGGCTAATGCTATATATTGAATCTCTAATTTGAGCACTTAGCATGATGACAAGCACATAACAGTTTTTCCATTCATGTTTCCTTAAACAAATTAATTATCATGACCCTATCATTGGAAACAAAGTAATAGAGCTTTTCCTCTTTCTTCTATTTCCCCTCCATTATAGATGCAGTGTTGTATACAAGGCACCATTTTAGGCTTTTGTTCATCACTGTATAAAAAGAATTCCAATATTGGGATCCTGGGGTTCCCAACACCACATCCAGCATCACTAATTTTTGCCCTTGGCATTGTTTGAGGACAGATGATCCATGACCTAGTAGGGGTGGAAAGAGCCCCAGCAGTGCCATGCCTGGCCTGGTTCCCACCCTCACATTAAGGACTCCCACCCCTGCTACACTCTATCTGCAATAACAGCTGAGGCTGGAATCAGTACCATGCTCATCGGCAGATGTTCTGTTTGTGATGTTGCTATTAAATAGGCTCAAAATGACAGCTGTGATAAACATGCTCTACCTACAGTGTTCCATAGAGTATTTCTGGGTAAGGAATTCAAGCAGAAAAACATTAAATGCATTTACTGTTTTAAAATCTACATGATATTAGAAAAATGAAATAATGTGTGCTGTGTGGATTCAGGGTCAGTTGGTAATTATGGCATGAGTTCTTCCAAGAGCCCTGCATCATATATTTTTTTCCCCTGTGGGTCAATATATTCTTCACAATCTATGTGACAGCTCTCCTCTCCTCACTGCTTCTGTGGTTTAGGACTCATCACCTCTCCCAGTGGCTTTTTAGTTTATTTGAAGGTCATCAATCTCCCCTCTCCAAACTTGGGTACACAAATCAATCTTTCTAGTATACAACTCTGACTGTGATGTTTCAAGTCTCAAAGAATTTAATTTGGCATCTAATTTCCTACAAGATACAATTTGTTTTGGTTTGTTTTACCAAACAACCAAATTCAGGGTAACTGAATTTAGGGCACTCTATTCTCTGGCCTCAGCCTCTCTTCAGCATCTTACTTTTTCTGATTCCATATGCACTCGACACACAACCCAACTAAAAGACTTACTGTTTCTTGAATACTTTTTCCATCAGTGTGACCTTGTTCAGGTTGTTACTTTCTGGGGAATCTCTTCTCATCTCACATGTCACTCTCAAGGTGCAATCCAAATTCCATTTTTCTGATACCACCAACAGAAAATATTTTCTTTCTTATTAAATCCCCTATAACATTTCTTTTGGGTTCTTTGTTTGTTTGTTTATTCACTCACACGACAATATTAATTAAGCATCTACTCCGTACCCAGAGCCACTGTAAAACTCAAAACATATCAATGAATAAAACAGACCAAATTGCTTCCTCTTCTCAAGCTTACATTCTAGTGGCAGGAGACAGAAAATAAATAAGTGAAATCCAGAGCATGTTATTCAGTGATAAATTCCACAGATTCAGATTAAGCAGAGACATGGTATAGAAAGTGTCGAGAGGGGATTTTCAACTTTAAATAGTATTCATAGAAATCCCCAAGGAGAAGATGGCTTTTGAGCGAAGGCCTAAGCACCGTGGAGGAGTGAACAGACTTAATAGCAACTGTAAAAGGCATAAGATGTTAAAAAAAAGAAAGAAAGAAAGAAAGAAAGAAAGAAAGAAAGAAAGAAAGAAAGAAAGAAAGAAAGAAAGAAAGAAAGAAAAAGAAAAGAGGACTCTTGTGGTTGGAATATAAGAAGTATGTGAGAGAGTAGAAAATGAAATCACTGTAGTGAGTTGACAGTAATGTATATACTTGTAGACCATTGTAAGAACTTTTCAGTTTACTCTTGAGTGTAATGGCAAATGTATCATCCATAGTCCCAGCAGGAACAGATAGCATACATAAACTGGGAAATTTAATGGTAGTTTAATAAACTCTACTTACAAGTGTATGGACAAGATTTAAGAAGCCTAATATGGAATCTTACTGTACCCAGTACCAGTAGCAGGGGGCAACATAACTATCATTGGCCTAAAGTGGCAAGGGGAGGAGTGGTTATGAGGAACCAAGGGTGTCTGTGTGGAATGAGCTATAAGGCAGCACCTGTGGCTTTAAACAGAGGGAAATATTCAACACTTGTTGACCAGATAGAAGCAGAGGAAAACCTACGCCTCACTCTGCTCCTGCCCACCAATCTCTGGCTAGTGCCTTTCATTCTTTAATCCAACCAGAGCCCAAATATCAAGGAATCTTGTACACACAATCTAAAAGATTCTGTCTCTTTGGGCATAAAACAAGGTAGGGAAAGACAGAAAGGATCTAGGGAGCACAGAAGATATTCAGATCTGGGATCTCTTGGAGGGTTCTGAGCAGAGGGGAACATGATATAACTTTAATTGTATCAAGACATTGATTCTTTTGTGAAGAATAAACTCAGGGGAACATGATTACAGGTGAGAGGCTACTACAGTAAACAAAGTGAGACATTATGGGGATCTGTATTAGCATGGCACAAGGGAGTGGTGACAAGTGGTTGCAAACTATGCTTTTCAAAAAAGTTAAGCTTACAGAGGGCGCCTGAGTGGCTCAGTTGGTTGAGCCTCTAACTCTTGGTTTTGGCTCAGGTCATGATCTCATGGGTCGTGAGATGGAGCCCCGAGTTGGGATCTGTGCTAAGCAGGAGTCTACTTGAGATTCTCTCTCTCTGCCCCTCCCCCCACTTGCACACATGCATTCTCTTTCTCTAAAATAAGTAAGTAAATCTTTTTTTTTTTTTTAAGCTAAGCTTACAGGAACTTCTGACATATTAGATAAAGGATTTGAAAATATAAGATAAAGATAAATTCACTGTCTGGGGCCAAGCCACTGTAAAGGAGGAGTGGCAGTGTTGACCAAGGGAGTACATTAGAGATTTTTTTTTTTTTAAGTTCAAAAAGCTTTAGACTTCAAAGTGGTCATGTTTAGGAGAAAACCTAGTGCTAGGAAGCCGTCATTCAAGAGAAAGGACTGGTCAGGATATAT
Organism: Mirounga leonina; assembly: GCF_011800145.1. Lineage (NCBI taxonomy): Eukaryota > Metazoa > Chordata > Mammalia > Carnivora > Phocidae > Mirounga > Mirounga leonina. The sequence continues at coordinate 79,981,594 of NW_023270268.1, forward strand.
TCATTTTGAAATCATCAGAAGCCATTAGGAAAAAAGTGGATGTCTCGAGGAAAGAAAAGTTCCAAGGAGTATCCCTGAGGCACCAGTGTAATGGAAGGTCACAATGATGAGAAGGAAACAATAAGGAGTCCCCCCCCAAAAAAAATAAAGAAAGAAAAAAAGAAAGTCAGGAAGAATGTAGAACTCTGGAAGTCAAGTGAAGAAAATGTTTGGAGGAAAGAGTCAATATGGCAAGTGCTGGAGCTGAGTCAAGTGAGATGAGCACTGAGAACTGACTACTGCATTTAGCAACAAGAGAGGTCATTGGGAGCTTGACAAGAGGAACTTTGTGGGGTGGTGGGAGCAGATCCTGCTTAAAGCAAGTTCAAGACAGAGGGGAAAGAGAACTGGGCACAGAAAGTAAAATAATTTTAAAGAATTTGACTGTAAGAGAGAACAGAATGAGATGGCTTTTTGAGGTGTACATGGCATCAAGTAGTATTTTGTTTTTGTTTCTCCGATGCTCATGAGAATAATAACAATAAGGGTTCACTTCAGAATTATAGTCCTGAGTTTGATATGAGACCATTCAACATACTTGTGTGTTATCATCACCCCATATTTAGCTGCACATGGACACATAGGTATAGAGGGAAAATTAAAAATGCAGGATAGGGAGGAGAAAATTACTGGAAAAATGAACCTCTATGAATTGAATCTAGTGCACAACTGGATGGGTTTCTTTAAAAGGCACAGTGTTCGGAGCAACAGGAGTGATGCTAGTAGGGGAAGAGATGTAGTGCTGGGAATTTGAGGACTGTCTTTTCTGGTTCTCTTTTATTGCTTTCTAAATGGGAAATACGATAATCAGCTTATATTGAGACTGGGAGAGTAGGTGTTGGGTGTTGGATATTTGAGACAAAGGACCAGGTATGAAATAGTCATCTAGGAAAGTAAGAAAGTGAATGGTTCTGGGCAATGTAGTATTATTTCTGAGGAGCAACAAGGGTCTACATGAGGATGACAGTCATGAAATTGATAGGAGATCAATCAACATGGTTGTATGCTTTTCTCCACCACATTTGGCTACACATATGAAGATAGACAGATTTACCTAGGATAGGATTGAAAATACCTGCAAAAGCATGATTATGTTGATTATAGAATTTAAGCCACATAAGGAGTCAATTGAGGACATGAAGGGGAAGGAATAGTGAAAAGTGGTAAAATCAATAGTTTGGAGTTCTTGGTAAGGTCAAACAGTTGTTAAGAATAAGGGTAATAGGCCAGGCGACCTAGAAAGATAGGAAAGGAGAAGGTAATTAAAACTGAGATTGTAGATAAATTAAAATTATTCAGCCTCATAACATTGAAGGTCAGATAATGGCAGTGAGGTAGATTGAAGACAGGACAACTGGAGAAGAGAAGCTCAAATAATTGAGAAGCTAAAGTATTGGGACTATAATGTATGGGAATATTTTAATCACCAAGAATTAAGGCAGTACTATTGAGAGAGTGACAGTGTCACAAAGTAAGAGGGAGGGATCACAATCTGGCATATGACTGCATTCAAAAGACTATCTGGGTGGTATACTGGAGTTTAAAGCTGGAGAATTTTATAAAGGAGGGAGGGAAAAGGATCTAGAAGCAAAACAGAGAAAGGAGGACACTTATTTCATGGCCAGACCTGTTGTATAAGAGGTGTGGGAAGAACACAACCACTACTTGAGCAGGTTAAAGAACAAACAGTATTCTCAAGGCAAACCAGCTTCTACTAGAATAAGAAGAATGGGTATTTTACAGAGAAGATATAGAAGATATCAGACAGTCTGCTGATGATTAACCATGACTTCTAGAGAGCTTGGTGAAAGTGGTATAGAGTTTGGAGAGGGGTAGGAGAGGAGGTCAGAAATAGGGAAAAACAGAAACCTTTGGGTTCATGGGAACTTTGGGTCCCATGGGTCACCTATGATACAAGTAATCAGATGGATCTAAGCAGACAGATGGATGGGAGATTGGATCAAGTTGGGGGGGGTACATAAAGAGACCTATGAGGAGGAAAGTTTAATGGTTTAGAGATGATGAGAGAGTCTTAAGTGTATTGTGGTCATAGCTGATGCAAACCGTGACAGAGCATGATAGGATTGGTCCCAATATTCTCTAGGGAGAAAAAGTCATGAGGCTGGGAATGCTGGACTTAGAGTCACTGGTTTCTCCAGGAGCACAAACAGTCCTGGGGCTTTCTCTTAACCCAAATTAGTGGAAGTGTGAGGGATAAAAAAAAATAGGCTCTCCTGTATATAGTGATTTGTTTATATATTTTATAGTACCCAATTAAGAGTCCCTTGAAAGCATGATTATTGCTGTTTCCTTAGTTTCTCTATGCTCTCTCCAAGATCTTACACATGGAAGCTGCTTTAGAAGGCATTTTGAAGTAATGATCTAGCCACCCTCAGTTCCTACTGATCATTCATTTTTCTATTCCATCCTAAATTTGCTCAGTATACTTTTTCAATGCTTTGTCCTTGGAATGCCAAGTGTTTCAAGTGCCCTTCCCCTGCCAGATGTGATACTGTATGGATGTGATTGCTATGACATTTAGCCACAACAACAACCTAATCCCATTTCTGCAAACTATCACCCTCTTTGACCATCCCTATGTCTTTGCTGTCCTCGTTGACCCAAATGCCCACTACTCTACCTTCCACAACCACTTGTTCACTTTATGAACTTTTGTTCATTATTTGAGACACAACACAAATATTACTAACAAATACATGACCAAGACTTTTTTTTTCTTTGCAACCCAGTATCTATATTCCCTTTTCAGAGTAATAGCATTCTGATTTTTTTTTTTTTTTTTTTTTTTTTTTTTTTTTTTTTTTTTTTTTTTTAGGGCATTCAGCTCTTCTTTCTCTCAATTCTTAATTTCTGGGTAGGATTAGATCCGGAAGAAGGCATATAATTTAAGCCCACCCAATCAGTAGTATTTTTTTCCAGCTCCAATAATTAGTTTATAAAAGGCATATGGTCCAAATCAATCCAAAGAAATTGAACTGGGACTACTACTGGAACGTTCAAAAAGGAAAATAATCTTTTGGTGAGGTTACTAGGAGAATAGAAGCTGCTAAGCTCTCATCTGCTGGATGAAACCAACAGAGGGAAAAAGAGCAGCCAATTGATGAAGAGAGAATAACTTCCTGAAGACCTATTTTGAGTTCCTGGATCCAGCAATATCTACAGCATTTTCTCTCTGGACTTTACAACCATATGATCCAATAATTTTTCTTTTTTCTGTAAGATGGATGGAATATCTTTCATTTATAAATAAAAGAACCATGACTAATACGATGATTTAATATGATGGAGCATCAGAAGTCCTGTGTCCATTAATCAAAACCCAAGCTCCTGAGAATTACTGGGCCTTCAGGGACCCCTAACATGAACAGTCTCTGTGACGTGGGGAGAAAAGCCCTTGTCTAGGACTCTCCCCTCAGCTCTAATCCTCTATTTATACTTCAAGTATGATGAATAACAGCAGTCAGGCCATTAATGCAGAGATAATTAGCCAAAGATAATTAAGAGGAAATTCTTCTTCCTTTTGAAAGCCACCCAAAGTCTACAATTAAAGGTTCACTCAATTATGACAGTGCCTATATTCAACATAAGTCACATAGTCTGAAGATAAAACCTGCCCTTGAGAGAAACAAAGAAAAGTTTAAAATCAAACTGTCTCAAAGGAAGTCTGCTTCCTATTACATTTTATTAAACTGCTTACCCTTAGGAAGAGTTTCAATATATTTTATTCGTGAATTTCAAATTTTTATTCAGAGCTATAAATCAATTAATTAATCAATTATTGTTAATTCAGCAACCCAGAACAGAACAGAGAAAGGTTACACACAAAAAAGGCAGAGAGAACTTTTCCAAATACACTGCATAATTACTTGCCAATTTTGAAAAGTCGATCAAAGACATACCATGTTAGTTATTCTTGTGAAACACATTATCTTTTGAAGAATTATAAGGGAAAACATAAAGATAATGCAACTTTTCCTCTGGAGTATAACAGAATCACAGTCACATCCTTAACACACTACACTGTTTTGTTACATACACTTTCATCTGAAAAATCCTAGCCAAATATCTACATTGAAAACTATTCAGGGAATTACATTAATTGCATAAAACAGGCCATCGTGATTGGCCATCAAGTTCAATTAACCATAGACAGCAGCCATCTCCTAAAGCACATTTCTGATGGCTTACATTGATTAAACTGTACAAAAGAAAAAAAGCCACAGCTGTATACTTTATCAATAACTGCATTTATAGAAAGTGTTTTCCTTAAAAAACTAAAATACTTCTTCCAACTATATAGTCCTTTTCAATCTTGTTGACCTTGAAATTTGCTATAAAGGATTGTGTTGGAAGGCAGCAGGGGACTGACTGGTGAGAGAGGGAGATGAAGGGTGGTAGGATTTACCTACCTTCACTCATATTATGACATTCAATCATTCTAAGGACAATAAGAAGCCGGTATAATTATTCCCATTTCAAAAATTAGATAACCAAGATTAGAAAAATTAATTTGCTCAGGATCAAGCAGCTATGAAGTGGCAGAACGAATATTTGGAAACCAGATAAAACTGGTTCCAAAGACTAAGCTTTCTTAACAAATCAGGCTGCTTCATAACATTTCAAAGCAATATGATTCTTAAATGATTGTTTATATTTTTGGCACCATTGACATATTATAATAATGAAATATGACCAAGAATGGTTTGATGATTAATAAGCTTTATTATTTTGTCATTACAAATCACAGATTATAATAAGACTATATAAATGATCTTGTGAATCAAAATATAACTTTCTGTTATGATGATAGCAATAACAATATGTCATATTTCTATAATGTTTTACAGTTTAAAAATATTTGCACACACACTACCTACTTCTGATTCTGATCTTGTGACAACCTGTGAAGTAGGCAGAGCAAATTTTATCCTCACTATTTTAAAGTTGAGGAAATTGAGGGACAGAAAAGAGTTTGCTCAGGTCAGATGGATGCAGAACTTAAGTGAAAGCACAGCCATTCATTCGTTGATGGATTCACTCTTTCAACAAATACTTTTGCATATCTATTATGTCATACTCACTCTTATTTCTTAAGTGATAACCAATCTATTATTCATTTCATAAACCTGCACTTTACAGAGTATATGAAGTATGTTAATAACAGTGCCTACCAAGGCCTAACTAACATCTTTTCAAGTCCCGACCTACAATCCCTGCTAAAAGAAGGTGACTTAGGTTGTTCTTGGAGTGGGTGCACTCAGACTGGCTCAAGAGCAGCAAATCCATAAATTGGCTGCTAACATATGGTCTAACATAAAATATCTGCTCATAGAGACAATGGCTACTGAATAGGAAGACACTCAAAAAGAGACAAACTGAGGGAGTAGAAGAGCCAGACTTCAATTTAAAGGGTGGGTTAAATGGAGCATGAGCTCTTGATATTACTCTGAAAACATAGTAATGTGGACTAATATATTTTAAATAAATTAAAAACAATTAGACAGGCTATAAAGCAAAAACAGGAAATATCTAGATGCCATAAATGAAAAGTAATCCCAGAGCCATAGCAATAATCAAGAGTTGAAGCCATGTTGTTTCTGGGAAAGTAAGAATATATGTGTTAGTGACTTGAATTTTTAAAGCTGCATACAAAAATTAATCAATGCAGTCAGAACTGTAGCTGGGCTCTTAGTGTAAGCCAGAAGCCAAATAAGTGCTACTCTGTATATGCCTAGAGTCCTAAAATCTCTGAAATCTCTGCTCACTGAGCAATGGTTTCTGAAATCATAAGCATGAACTGAGTCACCAGTAAGAGCTTGAGATCTTAGCCCCATACCCCTATGCAGCCCAAATTTATATCACTTGAAATATTTGGAAGAACCTCAAGAGAAAAAGCAATATAAAAATTGGAACCAGCCTACCCAGAAGGCCTAGGCCAAGGCAGTGATAAAACTGCCCCATAGAGAAACCCTCCTACACTGTTGGTGGGAATGCAAGCTGGTGCTGCCACTCTGGAAAACAATATGGAGGTTCCTCAAAAAGTTGAAAATAGAGCTACCCTACGACCCAGCAATTGCACTACTGGGTATTTACTCCAATGATACAAATGTAGTGATCCGAAGGGGCATTTGCACCCCAATGTTTATAGCAGCAGTGTCCACAATAGCCAAACTACGGAAAGAGCCTAGATGTCCATCAACAGACGAATGGATAAAGAAGATGTGGTATATATACACAATGGAATATTATGCAGCCATCAAAAAACCGAAATCTTGACATTTGCAATGACGTGATGGAACTAGAAGGTATTAAGTTAAGCAAAACAAGTCAATCAGGGAAAGAAAATTATCATATGATCACACTTACATGAGGAATTTGAGAACCAAGACAGAGTATCATAGGGGAAGGGAGGGAAAAATGAAACAAGACAAAACCAGAGAAGGAGACAAACCATAAGAGACTCTTAATCTTGGGAAACAAACTGAGTGTTGCTGGAGTGGAGGCGGGTGAGAGGGATGTGGTGGCTGGGTGATGGACACTGGGGAGGGTAGGTGTTATGATGAGCACTGTGAATTGTGTAAGACTGATGAATCACAGACCTGTATCCCTAAAACAAATAATACATTATATGTTAATAAAAAAATTAAATAAATAAATAAAAAACAAAACAGCCCCATAGAGGAATTTCCAGCACTACAAAGTTGCATAAGACTGCCTAGGAAGGTGACCACTGAAGATGTTCTTACTTATAGATATGAAAAGTAGAAAGGCAGACCACAGACTTACAAATGGGAAAATGCATATGTATGGGATCACAGGGAAAAAGAAATATAAGAAATATACTTTAAAATTGGTGTGTTCATGGGGTGCCTGGGTGGCTCAGTTGGTTAAGCGACTGTCTTCGGCTCAGGTCATGATCCTGGAGTCCCGGGATTGAGTCCCGCATTGGGCTCCCTGCTCAGCGGGGAGTCTGCTTCTCCCTCTGACCCTCCTCCCTCTCATGCTCTCTGTCTCTCACTCTCTCTCTCTCAAATAAATAAATAAAATCGTAAAAAAATAAAAATAAATAAAAATAAAAAAAATAAAATTGGTGTGTTCATATGTTGACAGTGCTCAAAGTGATTAAAAAATCTGATACAAAAGAAAAAAAGAACAGAAAATTATGATATAAAAATAAGTAGTTTTGACTGCCAGTGAACTTCTTATCAGCAAAAATTGAGGCTAGCTGACTTTTGGAATAATATTATCAAAACTCTGAGGAAAAAAATAAAACTGTCACCCTAAAATTATATACCCTCTAAACCATAATTCAAACCTGTGGATAAAATAAACACATTTTCAAAAAGAAATAAATGCTAAGTGAAAGTACTCTCCATGGAATTTATAAATAGAAAATATACTTAAGCAGGAAAGAAAGTAAACCCAGAGGAAGTAGCATGCAAGAAGCAAATATGAACAAAGAATTAAATAAATATATAAATAAACAAACATAAGGATTAAATATTAATTTTTAAATAACAATTTTTTTGCATATGGAAAAAAAGGAGGTGGAATTAAAATGCTAAACAACATGGGAGATTAGAAGGGAGTGTTTAAGATGGTTGTAAAGATTGATACATCTTTTTATTGTTTAGGAGAAATAAGTGTTAAGTTTAATGTTTTAGAAACCCTAAACAATATTTTAGACATCTTAAAATATAATAGAAGCCACTAAAATAGTGTAAGTTATAACTTTTAAAAGTGGTAGATTGATACAGAGGGAAAAATATTGGTAGTTCGGAGAAAAGATAATACTATCAGTCCAATAGAAGGCAAGAAAGGGAGATAGCAAAAAAAGCATGATAAAGAGAGAACACAAATTTAGATGGTAGAAATAAGTTAAATATACTAGTAATTAATAAAACATAATCTCTTCAAAAAACTTCAATCTAAAGGAAATACATATTGATTATGAGTATACTTATCTATATCAGAAGATCATGCACTCTAAATTCACATTAGCAGTTACTTCTGTAGAGTAGGAAGAGAAATTCAAATGAGATTGGTTGAAAGGGGGTTCAATTTACCTGTAGCTTTTTGTTTCTTTTAGGAAAAAAGAGACTTGAAGCAAATATCATAATGTTATCAATTGTCAAGTCTGAGTATGTGAGTATTTTTAAATACCATGTCAGTCCTTTAATTTTTTTAAATGTCTCCATTTTTCATCAGAAGTCATAAATCACATTAATAGATCACTGAAGTGATGGTCATGAACTCTTGCTTTTGCTGGATGTCAATAGATAATTCCATACCTGGGGTTTCCAAGAAACAGCAACAAATATTCAAGGTCTCTCTGAGCACTCTCATCATTTTAAAATCACATTAAAATAAACTAACTTTACTTAAAGCAGCTTAGGAGAGTCTCTACTGTTTTTAATTTAAAAATTTTGCCTGGAGCTGAGATGGTGGCTTAGTAGGAGGGCCCTAGGCTCCTCCTATCCCTCCAACACAACTAGATAACCATCAAATCTTTCTGAATATCAAGGAAATCGACCTAAGGACTGACAGAACAAACTGCACAACTAGAGGGAGAGAAGAGGCCATATCGTGGAAGGTAAGAAGTGTGGAGACACGGTTTGGGGGAGAAACAGATTGTGGGTGCTGTGGAAGGGAGCCTTGGTCATGGAGAGTGGAGAGACAGAGAGGAGCACACAGGGGAAGGCACAAAGAGGACACTTCTTCAAAATCATTGACTAGGAAAATGAGGGGCTGATTTTCATAAGTTTTTGTAGCTTGTGGGGCTTGAAGCCTGGAATTTTAAAGATTAGAGGGCTTGGCTGAGAGAGAGCCCTGAGGCCACTGTCCTGCTCCTAGAGAAGGCAGACAAACAACCCAGGGGCAGATGGCATAGAAGCAGAGATCTGAAGAATGCCTGGGCACACAACAGGGAGATTGTTGGCTCCTCTTGGAGTGTGATACTGAGGCTTGACGTTCAGTTCACAGAGATGCCTCTCGGGGGAAAAAGGAGATGATGAGTGCCATTCCCTCCCCCACACCTCAGCATAGGCACAGAGACACCTGCAGAGGGCAGCTCCCTGGACACTGGCTGCCTAGCCTGGTTGCTACATGTCCCATGCCCCTATGCTCTGGCATGAGTCAAAACTTCTCAGACAAAACTGCATCTGTCCCAGTGCAGTGAGACCCTCCAGCCCCTGCCAGCATAGGCCCCTGCCAACACCACGTCCCTAAAGCCTGGAGTTTTAAAAGTCAGCAAGCTTGGCTGGGATAGAACCCAGAAGGCACTGCGTTGCTCCTAGAGAGAAGATGAAAGGCAACCCTGAGTCAGACAGCATGAAAGCTTGGTCTGAAAAATGCCTGGGATGCACAGGGGGTGGTTGTTGGCTCTTCTCAGAGTGCTTCCCTGGGAGCAGCAAGCACGGAGACCCCTCTGTGGGGACAAAGGAGCTGGCTGGTGCCATTTCCCTCCCTGCCCTTCAACATAAACACAGAGCCACCTACATACCATAAACAGCACAGCACTGACATAGGCTGCCTAACCTGCTTACACAGGGTCCTACACCCTTGTGCTCTGCCAGTACTGCTCTTCTAGGGTAAGTTTGCCTCAGCCCCACCATGGCAGGCTCCTTCCCCAGAAGACCAGCAAAAGTGCCTGCCCACACCACATCTCCCAACCAGAGAGCTGTGCAAGGCTTCAGTTGAGGTAGTATCAGGTCTCATTTAATAAGCAGACCAAAACACACCTAGTTAAAACTTGCCACACTCTGGCCAACGTCCAAACACTCCTCACTGCAGGCAAAGAGAGCCTCTGCAGACAACTGGCCTGAAGGATAGAACAGCCAAAACACAGCAGCAGAATGCACTCAGCACACACCAGACACTCCCTCAAGCACCAGGCACTGGAACTATATGACTGCTTCTTCATAAAGCCATTAATCTCACGAGCAGGAAACATAACAGGCGTTTCTAACACAGAGAAGAAGATAGAGACTTCTTAGACAAAAATGCCAAGATGGGGGAATTCATCCCAAATGAAACGATAAGATAAGGTCATGGCCAGAGATTGAATCAAAACAGATACGAGTAGTGAAGAATTTAAAGCAACAATCATAAGGATACTTGCTAGGCTTGAGGAAAGAATGGAAGACTTCAGGGAGGCCCTTACCACAGAGATAAAAGACTTAAAAAACAGTCAGAAATGAAAAATACAGTAAGTGAGGTGGGTTTTTTTTAAGATTTTATTTATTTGCGAGAGAGAGAATGAGAGACAGAGAACATGAGAGGGAGGAGGGTCAGAGGGAGAAGCAGACTCCCTGCTGAGCAGGGAGCCCGATGTGGGACTCGATCCCGGGACTCCAGGATCATGACCTGAGCCGAAGGCAGTCGCTTAACCAACTGAGCCACCCAGGCGCCCAGTAAGTGAGGTTTGAAACAGACTGTATGCAATGAATGCAAGAATGGAAGAATCAGAGGAATGAATAAGTGACACAGATAATAAATGATGGAAAATAATGAAACTGAACAAAAGAGAGAAAGGAGAATTATGGAACACAAGAATAGACTTAGGGAACTCACTGACACCATCAGACATAATAACATTTGTATTATAGGAGTTCCAGAAGAAGAAGAGAGAAAAAGGTGTAGAAAATTTGAGGAAATTCCTAATCAGGGAAAGGAAACAGACATCCAGATCCAGGAGGCACAGAGAATTCCATTAAAATTAACAAAAGCAGGCCAACACCAAGATATATTGCAATCAAATTTGCAAAATATAGCGATAAAGGAAAAATCCTAAAAGCAGCAAGATGAAAGAAGTCCCTAACTTACCAGGGAAGACCAATAAGTCTAGCTGCAGATCTTTCAACAAAAATTTGTCAAGCCAGAAGGGAGTGGCATGATATATTCAACATGCTGAATAGGAAACATCTGGGGCCAAGAATACTCTATCGAACAAAGCTGTTACTCAGAACAAAAGGACAGATAAAGAGTTTCCCAGACAAATAAAAACTTAAGGAGTTCGTGACCACTAAACCAGGTTTGCAAGAAATATTAAAGGAGACTTTCTGAGTGGAAAGGAAAGACCAAAAGTGACAAAGACAAGAAAGAAACAGAGAAAATCTCCAGAAACAATGACAAAACAAGTAATAAAATGGTACTAAATACATATCTATCAATAATTACTCTGAATGTAAATGGACTAAATGCTCCCATCAAAAGACATAGGGTGGGGGCGCCTGGGTGGCTCAGTTGGTTAAGTGTCTTCCTTCGGCTCAGGTCATGATCCCGGGGCCCTGGGATGGAGCCCCACATTGGGCTCCCTGCTCAGTGGAAAGTCTGCTTCTCCCTTTCCCTCTACTGGTCCCCCTGCTTGTGCTCATTCTCTCTCTCTCTCTCTGTGTCAAATGAATAAATAAAATCTTAAAAAAAAAAGACATAAGTGTCAGAATGGATTTAAAAAACAAGACCCATCTATATGCTTCCTATATGAGACTCATTTTCTCTATTTACTATTTATTTATTTATTTATTTTTAGAGAGAGAGAGCAGGGGAGAGGGGCAAAGGGAGAGGGAGGGAATCTTTTTTTTTTTTTTTTTTACAATTTATTTATTTATTTGAGAGAGAGAGAGTGACAGTGGGGTAGGGGGAGCAAAAAGAGAGGGAAAGAGAAACTCAAGCAGATTCCATGCTGAGCATGGAGCCTGACGCAGGGCTTGACCTCACAACCCATGAGATAACAACCCCGAAATCAAGAGTCAGACACCTAACCAACTGAGACACCCAGGTGCCCCAAAAGACTCATTTTAGACCTAAAGTCACCTGCAGATTGAAAGTGAGGGGATGGAGAAACATTTATCATGCGAATGGACATCAAAAGAAAGCTGGAACATGAAATCAATTCAGACTCTGTAATTAAAAGCAGGGACTTTGGGGCGCCTGGGTGGCTCAGTCAATTAAGTGGCTACATTTGGCTCAGGTCATGATGCTAGGGTCTTGGGATCAAGCCCCACATAGGGCTCCTTGCTCAGCGGGGAGCCTGCTTCTCCTCTGCCTGCCTCTCCCTGGCTTGTGCTCGCTCTCTCTCTCTCTCTGTGTCAAATAAATAAAATCTTATAAAAAAAAAAAAGAAAAAAGAAAGCTGGAGTAGCATTATTTACATCAGACAAACTAGATTTAAACCAAAGACTGTAACAAGAGATGAAGAAGGACACTATATCATAATAAAGGGGTCTATCCAAAAAGAAGATCTAACAATTCTAAATATTTATACCCCTAACATGGGAGCACCCAAATTTCAATGAAACCAGGAGCTGGCTTTAAAAAAAACAATAAAAAACATAAAGAAACTAATTGATAATAGTAAAATAATAGTAGGGGACTTTTAACACTCCACTTACAACAATGGAGTGCTCGTCTAAGCAGAAAATCAAGGAAACAATGGCTTTGAATGACACACTGGACCTAATGGACTTAACAGATATATTGAGGACATTCTATCCTAAAGCAGCAGAATACATTCTTTTCAAGCATACAAAAGGGTACATTCTCCAGGATAGATCACATACTGGGTCCCAAATCAGGCCTCAACAAATACAAAAAGATTGAGATCATACCATGCATATTTTCTGAGCACAATGTTGTGAAATTTGAAGTTGACCATAAGAAAAAATCTGGAAAAACCACAAATACATGGAGGTTAAAAAGACATGTTACTAAATAATGAATGGGTCAACCAGGAAATCAAAGAGGAAATTAAAAAAAATACATGGAAACAAATGAAAATGAAAACATGACAGTCCAAAACCTTTGGGATGTTGCAAAAGAAGTCCTAAGAGGGAAGTATAGAGCAATACAGGCCTCCCTGAAGAAGCAAGAAAAATCTCAAATGAACAACCTAACCTTACACCTAAAGGAGCTAGAAAAAGAACAAACTAATCCTAAAGCCAGCAGAAGAAGGGAAATAATAAAGATTAGAGCTAAAATATGTGATACAGAAACTAAATAATAATAATAAGAAGAAGATAGATGAAACCAAAAGCTGTTTTTTTAAAAAAAATCAATAGAATTAATAAACCTCTAGCTAGACTAATCAAGAAAAGGAGAAAGGATTAAAATAATTAAATCACAAATGAGAGAGGAGAAATAACAACCAACACCACAGAAATACAATCATAAAATAAAATTACGAAAAACTAAATACCAACAAATTAGACAACATGGAAGAAATGGGTAAATTCCTAGAAATATATAAACTACCAAAACTAAAAGAGGAGAAATAGAAAATTTGAATAGACCAATAACCAGCAAAGAAATTAATTCAGTAATATAAAAAACTAATAAACAAATGTCCAGGACTATATGTCTTCAAAGGCAAATTCTACCAAACATTTAAAGAAGAGTTAATACCTATTTTTCTCAAACTGTTACAAAACAGAAATGGAAGGAAAACTTCCAAATTCATTTTATGAGGCCAGGATTACCCTGATACCAAAACCAGACAAAGACTCCACTAAAAAATAGAACTACAGGCTAATAACCCTGATGAACATGGATGCAAAACTTTTCAATAAAATATTAGCAAATCAAATCCAACAGTACATTAAAAAAAATCATTCACCATGATCAAGTGGGATATATTCCCGGCCTGCAAGAGTGATTCAATATTTGCAACTCAATCAACGTGATACACCACATTAATAAAAGAAAGGATAAGAAACATATGTTCCTTTCAATAGATGCAGACAAAGCATTGACAAAGTACAACATCCATTCATGATAAAAACCCTCAACAAAGTAAGGATTGAGAGAACATAGCTCAACATAATAAAGGCCATATGCAAAAAAACCCCACAGCTAATATCATCCTCAATAGGGAAAAATTGAAAGCTTTTTCTCTATGGTCAGGAACAAGATTGGAAAGTCCACTCTCACTGTTATTTAACATAGTACTGGAAGTCCTAGTCTCACCAATCAGACAACACAAATAAATAAAGTGCATCCAAATTGGCAAGAAAAAAGTCCAACTTTCACTATTTGCAGATGGCATGATACTCTATATGGAAAACCCCAAAACCTTCACCAAAAAATTGTTAGAACGTGATACATGAATTCAGTAAAATCACAGGATACAAAATCAACATACAGAAATCTGTTGCATTTCTATACACCAATGATGAAGCAGCAGAAAGAGAAATCAAAGAATAAATCCTATTTACAATTGTACCCAAAACCATAAGATAGCTAGGAATAAACGTAAACCAAAGAAGTAAAAGATCTGTACTCTGAAAACTATAAAACACTGATGAAAGAAATTGAAGATGGCACAAAGAAATGGAAAAACATTCCATGCTCATGGATTGGAATAACAAAGATTGTTAAAATGTCTATATTACCCAAAGCAATCTAAATATTTAATGCAATCCTTATCAAAATACCAACAGCAACTTTCATAGAGCTAGAACAAACAGTCCTAAAATTTGTATGGAACCACAAAAACCCTAAATAGCCAAAACAATCTTGAAAAAGAAAAGCAAAGCTAGAGGTATCGCAATTCCAGACTTCAAGTTATATTACCAAGCTGTAGTGATCAAGACAGTATAGTAGTAGCACAAAAATACACACATAGATCAATAGAACAGGACAGAAAACCCAGAAATGAACCTGCAACTCTATGGTCAATTAATCTTTGACAAAGCAGGAAAGACTATCTAATGGAAAAAAGACAATCTCTTCAACAAATGGTGTTGGGAAAATTGGACAGTCACATGCAAAAGAATGAAACTGGACCACTTTCTTAAATCATACACAAAAATAAACTCAAAATGGATGAAAGACCTAAATGTGAGAAAAGAAACCATTAAAATCCTAGAGGAGAACACAGGCAGCAACCTCTTTGACTTCGGCCACAGCTATACATATCTCCAAACGCAAGGGAAACAAGAGCAGAAATGAACTATTGGGACTTCATAAAAATAAAAAAGCTTCTTTGTGCAGTGAAGGAAACAATCAACAAAACTAAAAGGCAACCTACAGAATGGGAGAAGATATTTGCAAATAACATATCTGATAAGGGGCTAGTATCCAAAATATATAAAGATCTTACCAAATTCAACATACAAAAAAATAATAATCCACTTAAAAAATGGGCAGAAGACATGAATAGACTTTTTTCCCCCCAAACAAGACAAATAGATGGCTAACAGACACATGAAAAGATGCTCAACATCACTTATCATTAGGGAAATACAATCAATTACAAATCAATACAAATACAAATGAAAATACCAATGAGATATTGACCTCACACCAGTCAGAATGGCTAAAATCGACAACACAGGAGACAACAGGTATTGGCGAGGATGCAGAGAAAGGGGAACCCTCCTACACTGTTGGTGGGAATGCAAGCTGGTACAGCCACTCTGGAAAACAGTATGGAAGTTCCAGCAAAATTTAAAAGTAGAACCACCCTACAATCCAGCAATTGTACTAGTAGGTATTTACCCAAAGGATACAAAAATACTAATTGAAGGGATATGTGCACCCCGATGTTCATTAGCAACATTATTAACAATAGCCAAATTATGGAAAGAGCCCAAATGTCCATTGACTAATGAATGGATAAAGAAGAGGTGATACACACACACACACACACACACACACACACACACACACTGGAATATTACTCAGCCATAAAAAAGAATGAAATCTTGCCATTTGTAACAATGTGGTTGGAGCTAGAGACTATAATGCTAAGTGAAATCAGTCAGTCAGAGAGAGATTAATACCATATGATTTCACTCATATGCGGAATTTAAAAAATGAAACAAACAAACATGGGGAGTGGGGAAGAGAAGAAAACCAAGAAACAGACTCTTACCTACAGAGAACAAACTTTGGTTACCAGAGGGGAGGTGGGTGAGGGAATGGGTTAAAGGTGATGGGGATTAAGGAGGGCACTTGTGATGAGCACTGGGTGCTGAATCACTAAATTCTACCTCTGAAACTAATATTATATTGTATGCTAACTAACTAGAATTTAAATAAAAACTTGAAAAAAATAAAAATAAAAATTTTAACTATACACATATATGTGTAGGTCTAAGAAATCCTAATAATAGATTTGGAAAAAGATCAATATTGGTACAGATAAATAATTTGATTTGATTTGATTTCATCTCATTTGATTCAACTTATTTCAATAAATGTTCATTTCAGCAAAAACCAGATATGGTGAATTTGAAGATGTATAAAGCATGAACTCTACCTTCAAGTAGCATATTAATTGGTTAAGTTGATAAATGCAAAAAAATAAAAGGAATTACAATACAGAGTAACAGATACAAGGATAGAAGATGAAGCAGGTGCATGGGAAAAAGAGTTAATTCCTACTGGACGTGGTAAGAAAGGTTTATTCAGAGCAAGGATATCAGAGTGGTGATTTGAAGAACAAATAGGGGTTTAATAACATTTTCTTTCTTTCTTTCTTTCTTTCTTTCTTTCTTTCTTTCTTTCTT
>NW_023270268.1:79998171-80037013 GCF_011800145.1 Mirounga leonina
CTTTCTTTCTTTCTTTCTTTCTTTCTTTCTTTCTTTCTTTCTTTCTTCTTTTTCTTTTTTTTAAAGATTTTATTTATTTTTTTGACACAGAGAGAGAGCACGAGCACAAGCATGGGGAGTGGCAGGCAGAGTGAGAGGAAGAAGCAGACACCCCGCAGAACAGGGAGCCCAGTGCGGGGCTCGATCCCAGGACCCTGGGATCATGACCTGAACCGAAGGCAGACGCCTAACCAACGGAGCCACCCAGATGCCCCGGGAGCTGATTTTCTAATTCATTTCCAGGATAATGTTTATTTTCTTTATTTAATTTAGCAATGGTATATTCATGTTTCACTGTTTCACATAGGACATCTTTAACTACAAATCCTAGAAATTTGCCAAAAATTGACTAAAACAATAAACAAATGCATTGATTCACTTATAACTGGAAGTTTAGTAGCAAGCCAAGACCCAGTGGTTTAATAGTGTAAACAAGGGTGTAGATGCATAATACTTATTTTTTCTTCACTCTGCTGTCCTAAATCTTGGCTTCAATTTAAGACCAGTCTTTCATGATTAATGTATAGCTATAGAATTTTACAGCCTGGCCTCAAGTTATGTTGACATCTGGAGGAAGTAAGGGTTCTGTCTCTTTCTTATAATGTGCATACATATTTGGGATTATCATCTTCTCAACTAATTTTTCTTCTTATTATAAAATGTCCCTATTTATATACAGCAACACTTTATATTTTTAAGTCTACTTCATCTGATATAAACATAGCCACACCAGCTTTCTCATGTTTACTGTTGCATGATGTATTTTTTTTTACCCTATTATTTTCAACCAGCCTGTGCTGTGTTTAAAGTGTATTTCTTATAACTAGCATATGATCTTTGTTGGTTTTTTCTTTAAATTCAGTTTGATAATCTTTGCCTTTTATTGAAGTGTTTAGTTCATTTTTATTTAATGTAACTATTGATACGATTTAAATTTCCACTTATTCTATTTACTCATTATTCCTGCAGTCTTTCTTTCCTGCCTATTTTTTGGAGCGGGGGAAGTAAATCATTGTCTTTAGTACCCCTTTTCACTCTCTGAAATGGCTTTTTAACTAAACCAATTTATGCTGTTTTTTAATTTTTGCTCTAGAGATTATAATAAACATCTTTTAGTATTCACAGTTTACCTTCAAATAATATTATAGAGTTTTACTTCATGGGATCTGAAACAATATGATGCCATTTTCAGCCCTTCTCTCCTGTTATACTCATTTGTTTCATATTTGACTTCTACATATTCTATACATCATAATATATTATTATTTTCTTCTAAATGTTAACAGTATTTCAAATTTTAAAACTACATGTGAAAATAAGATACTTTTTAAAAAAGTATTTTTATATTTGCCCAGATATTTATCTATTCTCATGTTCTTCATTTCCTCCTGCTGATACAGAGTTCCATCTGGTATTTATTTTATTTTATTTTTTTAGCCTGAATAATTTCAGTTAGCATTTTGAAAAGTTTTTATAGTGCGGGTCAGCTGGAAACAAATTCTCTCCAATTTTGTCTTTCTGAAAATGTTTTTCTTTTGAAAGATATTTTTACTGACTATAGAATCCAATGTAAATAGTTCTGTTTTGTTCAAGTGTAACACTTTAAAGATTTCTGGTGAGAAGTCAGCAGCCATTCATACTCCTGCTATTCTCTGTGCAATATGTCTTTCTCCTTGTATGTATTAAAAATAAGTTTATTTTGATATAATTTACATAAATTAAAATTCACACATGTTACAAGAATACATTGATGACATATATACATATATACACACATATGTATATTTTTAAAGATTTTATTTATTTGAGAGAGAGAGAGACCGCAAGTGAGGGGAGGAGCAGAATGGGAGGGAGAGGGACAAGCTCTGAGTGCAGAGCTTAACATGGGGCTCAATCCCAGGACCCCAAGATCATGATCTGAGCCAAAACCAAGAGTCTGATGCATAACTGACTGAGCCACACAGGCGTCCCATATATTTATATACCTGTGTAATCACTCCCATTATCATGATATAGAATGTCTTCATTATTCCAGAAAGTTTTCTCTTCCAATTTCCTATGTTTTTGCTAAGAAGTTAGCTATATTTGTTTTGTTCTGCTGTATGCAGTGGGTTGCTTTTCTTTGTCTACATTCAAAGTTCCACCTTTATCTTTGATTTACAGTAGTTTGACTATGAGATAACTATGTGTACTTTCCTTGTTTCTATCATCATTGAGATTTGCTAACTTCTTTTGAGTTGATTGGGTTATTTATCTTGGACTTATAAGTTATATTTTTCAGCAAATTTAGGAATTTTCAGCCATCATTATTTCAAAATATTTTCTATTTAATTCTCCTTTACTTCATTTTATGAGATTCCAATTACATGTATTCTGTACTATTATGGTCTTACAGATCACTGAAATTCTGTTCCTTTTTTTTTTCTATTATTCTTTTCTCTTTGTTCTTCAGACTAGGAATTTTCTATTGATTTATCTTCAAGTTTATTTACACATTTTTTTTTGCCACCTCCAATCTGCTCTTAAGTTCAAAAATTCAAGAGTGAATTTTTCATTTCAGATACTGTAAATGTTAGGCCTAGAATTTCCATTTAGTTTTTCTTTTAAGTTTCCATTTCTCCGCCAATATTTACCATTTGTTCATTCATTACAGCTGTATTTTCCTTTAAATACTTGAGCATATTTACAATATAATATCTGTTTGAAAGTTCTTATCTGTTAATTCTAACATTGGATCATCTTGTAATCTGTATTGTTTTTTCTAAACTATTGATCACATTTTTGTTTCTTCATGTCTCAATACTTTTTATATTATACTAGATATTTTCTTAATATGTTGTGGAGACACTGAATGCTCTTATCTTCCAATGAAACATGAAAATTTTTTTTTTCTAGCAGTCGAAAGTATACATTCTTGTGTCAAATTTCAAACTCCCTTCTCCTGTCTTTGGCAAAAGGTGAAATCTCTGCTAGTTCTTTCATCCTTCTGGCTATTGCCTTCCTTTTGGCTGTCTGGATTCTATCCTGCATTTATGTAATTTAGGGGTCAGTCAAGGACTTGCGTGGAGTAATATGCAGATTTTGTAGTTCTCCCTCTCTGGATCCTTCTTTCTCAGGATTCCCCAATTCTCTTTTCATCCAGGACAGCATTCAAACTCTTATCCCTTTCTCTTCAGATAGTGGCTTTATGCCCAAATTCCAGCTGCAGTATGAGGTGCAAACTGGAGAATTTCTTCACACAAAAAGGGCATTAAAGCAACACCCTTCTTTTAAGGATAGACTCCCTTCCAGTTCATCTTTTTTTGTTGTTGTTGTTATTCCTCAATGCTTTCTATTGTTTTTTCTTATTTTGTACCACGTTTATAATTATAACCTGTTAGAGGGCCAGATTGATATGATCTACTCTGTCATTACTGAAAGCAGATTTCCCTTCATTCTTATTTTGATTGGTTGTGACATAATATGATTATAATTGCCTCAAATACTTCATGAGAGGAAATGTATTTTCTTATGAAATTAAATATCACTAATGTAGGGACTCAGAGACCACTTCCCTAACCTTGCTGCAATTAACTTCAGTTATCAATTACAATGAGTTAATTTGTAGAAGAGGGATGGGAATGGAGTTGACCTGCCTTCCCAACAGGAGGAACAGCACATGCAAAAACATGGTGGGAAGGAATGTCGTGTTCTCAAGGACACATGAGAAAACGTCAGTGTGGCAAGAGCAGAAAAAGTGAGGAAAAACTTTGGCTGCAGGAATTAACAGTGGCCAGATCAGGCAGAGCTTTATAAACTATGTTAAGTATTTTGGTTTTCAGCTTGAGAGTAATGGAGAACTATGAAAGGATTTTTGAACAAAGAAAAGAGATGATGAGATTACTATTTTGTGAAGATTATTCTGGTCACAAGAAGAGGAGTGTTTATGGAAAGGAATAAAAATAGAGGAAGGAGACCAGTCATGGGCTATTTTAGTAATGGTACAAATGAGAACTGAAAGTAGCTTAGACTACCTAGTACTTATTTTGAAACAAAGAGCACAGATTTAAGGAATGATTAGGTGGTAAAGGGTTAGAACCTGATAGAAATGAATGTAGAAAGGAGAAAAGTGTTTCCCTTTTCATGGACAGAAATCTGTGTCTGTTTTATTTAATGATGTAATTCTAAACATATAAAACTATGTCTGGCACATGAGAGGTCAAATCAATTAATGTAAGGATAAACCTTATTTATTCTGCATAACTGAATGGGTGTTATGACCTTTCTTCAAGATAAGGAACACTATTAAACACTGATAAAACAGGGCTTAGGGTTTTTGGTTTTCTTTGTTTGCTTCGAGTTATTGTGGTTTTATTTTAACTTAGTTGAAAGAATCATTAGTTCAGTGTTAGAGATGATGAGCTTGGGATAGCTTTGATATACCCAAATAGAAATATCAAGTCGGCAGCTAGATTAAGATTCTAGAATACAGATGAAAGTTCTGGGTTAATGTACTATGAATCATCTTATTCAGTGGTAACTGAACCCATGGGTAAAAATTAGATTACTTAAAATGCAAGTCTGGAGTTGGAAAAAAAAAATGAAAGACTACTTCAGACTAAGTCATATTTTAATCCACCTTTTACATGTTTAGTAAAGGAAGAAAGAACCAGGAAGAGTAAGAAGAAAGGGTCATAGAGGTAAGAAGAACAAACAAACAAACAAATAAAACAAACCAACAAGCAAATAAAAAAAACCCAAGAGAATGTGGTATTCCAAAGGCCAAAGGACAATGTTTCTTCCAGAAAGGTTGCTCCTTAGAAGCAAGTAAATTAAAGACTGCAAAATATCTACTAGGTTTGGTTATATGGAAGTTATTGTCAGTAAAAATCACACCTGTGTGCACCTATTTCTTCAATTTTTCTGTACCTCATAGCAGTTTATTTTCCAAAAAGGAAACATGGGTACAGATAAACACATATGATACCTTTTTAAAAACTTTATTTTTTGAGGGTAGTTTTAGGTTTATTTATTGATATATCCTACTGCTCAGATTCTTTCCTTAGCCATGTCCAGTCCACTAATAACTCCATTGAATGTATTCATCATTTCTATTCAGAGTATTTTTTCTTCATCTCTAGCATTTCTTTTTGGTTTCCATCTTTCCGCTTACATCTTAGATCTGCTTTTGCATGTCGTCTATTTTGCCCATTAGAGCCCTTAGGATATTAAACAGTCATTAAAAATTCCTGGTCTAATAATTCCAACATCCTTTCCATGTCTGCTTCTGATGTTTGCTTTGTCTCTTCCAATTCTTTCTTTTACCTTTTGGTATGCCTTGCAATTTTTTCTTAATAGACTGACATGATGTACCAAGTAAAAGGAACTGCTGTAAATAAGGCTTTAGTAAACTGGTGGTGAGGTGTAGGAAGAGGGAAAATGTTCTACAGTCTTATGATGAGGTCTCATTCTTCTAGCTACCTGGTTATGAGTGTTACTCTACAAGTGGTTCTCAGTTTTTTCCTCCACCTTAAGTGGAACACAAGTTAGAGTGGGCTTGAGTTAGTCATTTCCCTTCCCCAGGTCAGTAGACTCTTAAAATATCCCAGCAGGTTAAGCTCTGGTTTACTAATTCCCCCCGAGGCAGGCCATGTTAAGAAGGACAGAGTGCTCTGGCCTATTGGAAAATGATTCTTTTCCTCTTCCCTCTGTTAGAAGCCCCAGGGAAAGCTTCTCCTATATTTACTATGAGAATCAGATCAAACTCCTGGAGGTAAATCTCATAATATTGGGTTGACCCACCTAACTGTGGACCCCTGGAATTTTTAACTCAAGAGTTGTGTGCACTGAGACAACTCAGGGCTGTCAGAGCCTTCAGCAACTCATCAGTCACAGTTCAGGTCTCCCACCCTGGCACTGGTTCTGAGGGCAGTCTGCATTTATGAGCCTCTCTGCTCTGCTGAGCTGCAGCTCCCTGTATATACCTGTCAATCTCTCCATTCCTTGGTGTCGTAGGTTTCCCTGTGTCCTTGCCTTTCTTAATGGATCTAAGAAGAGTTGTTGATTTTTCAATTTGTTCATCTTTTTACTTGTTATTGGGGTAGAGGGGTGACTTCCAAGCTCTACTTAATGCCACTTAGATGATAAGATTTAAAGCAAGATACTGAAATATACTCCAGTCCCTGATGTAGTAGTGAGGCTGTAATTGATATTCCTCATCACTTTCCTTCTCTCCAACTATTCATTCTAGGGTTTCCTTATCCTTGGCTAGCATGTTGGCTAGTCTGTGTTGCTTGCCTGGTCAAAGCCCTTATTTGCCTTCTTCAGCTGTGTTTACTGCTGTCGTCCAGTAATTATTACTGGGTATAGAAGCAATATGGCAGTTCCAAATATACACCTTCCTGCTTGCATTAGGTGACAGGAAACATCAACTTCTGATAATCTTGGATTATTGCATCCTTATTACATCAATTTCTTACCTTGCCTATTGATCCACTGGCAGAAGGAGCCAAAAGAATGCAGTAGATGCAGTTTGAAGTTCATGAGAAATCTTACTGTGGCCCTGGTAAAAGTGTTTACTCTTCTGGGAACTAAGGAGTCTAATTTGGCAATGCCTAAGAGTGCAGTGACAAGCAGGACCAATTTTGAAATTGGGGGACAGGGAGAAAGGGAGAGAGGGGTGGATCTTGTTTTCTCCATATAGGTCTTGAGTCCCAGATAGAGCACTATACATCAAGTTTTCCTTTCAAAGACAGAAAAAAAAAAAACAGTACACTGTTTTAACTTCCAATTGCACGTACTTTCATGGCTTCTTTCCCTTTTTTTATGCATTGGAAATCCAAATAAATCTAGTGTGTATTTTTTCCACCCAAGAAGAGCGCAGGGAACACAATGTAATATAGGGTGTGTGTGTGTGTGTGTGTGTACGTGTGTGCACACTTACCTATCTATCTGTCTAAAAATTAAGCCATGGGAAGTATCATATTCTTGAAATATTGGGTATCTAGTTATTCCTACTATCATATTCCAACTTAAAATGTCGTGCAATTCTGCTTTAACTTTGTTTCCCTCTCCATACCCCCATAGCACACAGTTGAGATACCATAGTCTAAACTTACAACCCACCCCTGCTATTTAAGGAATCCCCCCCACACATCCGTGCATTTAGCTTAAGACTAGCTGAAGGGTTTTTTGTTGGTATGTGCTGTGTGGGTTTCCCAACTGGAGTCCTAATTTGCAACACCTACAGCTTGCTCAGCTCATTCTGATGCTAGGGTGGTTTCCTTCTGTGAATAAATGTCAGTGAGGTGCTCTAGGCAAAGCTATTGCCCTCACGGAGCCTATGAATTTAGTTTGTTCCAGGAATAGACTCCCTATTCCAATATGCAAGTGAACATTTAGAGAAAGTATATTAGCTAAGCCAGCTTTAGGAGATTAAAAGAAATGACTTGTGCTGCTGAAGGCTAAAGGACATGCTTTGCTGTACATCATAATGGTTCATCCAAACCAATTATATGCAAACATTTTTTGAATGCCTACTATAGGCCAAGCACATTTTATATTCTACAAATGTTCATGAAGTCTACTGTGAGCAAGGAACTGTGCTAGGAATAAGCAGAAAATACATAAATTAAAGAAGGATATAAAAGCTAGTAAGAGTGATAGATAGGACAAGCCCAATAATTGCAAAAAATAAGACAGAGGAAAATAAGATAGTGGTGACGATAGCAAGATGGTGGAGTAGGTCATACTAGCCTTTGTCTCCCCACAAGAAAAAAAATAGACACCTACTTACTAGTGCAGATAGCCTTGGGAGGTCCAATTAAAAACCTGCAGAACATACTAAAGCAAACGAAACAAAACAAAACAAGAAGTAGAGAATAACCATAAAGAAAGGATTGCTGTAGAGATCAGCATAACTAAGACATCTAGAGATGGCTAGGAGCAAAGAAGGCAGCAGATGGTACCATGACCCTTTAGTGGTCTCCTCTGTGGGGACCACAGCTGTCTTTGTCATAAAGTACCTCAACAGCCCCTGTAACAGCCATGGAATCCTTACAGCTTTCACAATGGAGGATCCAGTAGTGTGTATTAGCACAGAACCCAGTGACCTGCTCCAAAGAGGACACTAGCAGCTTTTGTCATTGAAGTAAGCCACAGCCATCTCTGCCTCTGACCCCATACCCTCACCCCAAGATGGGGATGATGTTGTGTCCCCCAAGAAGAAGCCACTGTTGCCTACCATGGGACTGGGATGCCCTTAACCCCAACCCCAATACTTCCTGGACTCTAGAGCTATGGCCACTCCATGAATACCCACACTCCAGATCCTGGCTCTGGAATTACACTCACTCTGCACATACTCTGCTTCAGATGCTGGCTTCACAGCTGTTCCATGAGTGCCCACACCTGGGACCCCAGAGCTGCCACCAGAACAGTGGTGTAGTAGTTATAGGACACCGTCAGGAAGATGAAACACACCCCAGAGGAATAACAGAAGGAGAAGGAAAAGGGGCAGAAAACAAACTGGGGAGAGATATAGATATCCAGGTATAAAGATCCCAAGGGTTCCTAATCAGATTCAACCCAAAGACAATATCAACAAGTCACATTATAATCATGCTGTCAAAAATCAACTGCTGTGAATTGTGCAAGACTGTTGAATCACAGACCCAAAACTCTGAAACAAATAATACATTATATGTTTAAAAAAAAAAAAGAAGAAGAAGATAGCAGGAGGGGAAGAATGGGGGTGGGGAATCAGAGGGGGAGATGAACCATGAGAGACTATGGACCTGAGAAACAAACTGAGGGTTCTAGAGGGGAAGGGGTGGGGGGATAGGTTAGCCTGGTGATGGGTATTAAAAAGGGCATGTACTGAATGGAGCACTGGGTGTTATACGCAAACAATGAATCATGAAACACTACATCAAAAACTAATGATGTAATGTATGGTGATTAACATAACATAATAATAAAAAAAATTAAAAAAAAATCAAAGGCAGAGAATTTTGAAAGTAGCAAAAGAAAAAAGAATCAGCACATAAAAGGGAACCCCCATAAGACTATCAGCAAATTTATCAGCAGAAACCATACAGGCCAAAAGAGAGTGAATGATATATTCAAAGTGCTAAAAACAACAACAACAACAACAACAACAAAACAACAACAACAAAAACCTGACACTCAACAATAGTATACCCAACAAAGCTGTCCTTTAGACATGAAGGAGAGATAAAGGCATTCCAAGACAAACAAATCTGAAAGAGTTCATCACCACTAGACTTGTCTTATAAAAAATGCTAAAGGAGATCTTCAAGTTGAAATAAAAAGAAACTAATTAATAACATGGAAATATGAAAGTAAAAAATTCACTGATAAAGGTTAGTATATAGTCAAATTCAGAATACTCTCTCTAATACTGTAATTGTGGTGTGCCAGTCATTTAATCTTGGTATAAAGGATAGTAACAATGTATTAAGAACAACTATAGCTACAATAATTTGTTAATGGATACATAATATAAAAATATGTAAATTGTGACATCAAAAACATTAAATGGTTGAGAAAAGGGATAAATTTTGAATGCAATTAAATTTAAGTTGTTATCAGCTTAAAATAGACAGTTATAATTATAAGATATTTTATTTATGCCCCATGGTAACCACAAAGCAAAAAGTTATAATAAGAACACATAAGATAAAGAGAAAGCAATCAAAACATAACACTAAAGAGATGATCAAATTATAAAAGAAGATAGCAAGAGAAGAAGGAGATGAAAGAACCACAAAACAACCAGAAAACAATAAAATAATAAGTACTTACCTACCAATAATCTTTTTTAAAAAAGATTTTATTTATTCATTCGAGAGAGAGAGAGCACATGAGAAAGCACAGAGTGGGGGAGAGGGGCAGAAGGAGAGGGGGAAGGAGACTCCCTGTGGAGCATGGAATGTGATGTGGGGCTTGGTCCCAGGACCCTGGGATCATGACCTAAGCCTAAGGCAGACGCTTAACTGACTGAGCCACCCAGGAGCCCCTAAAATGTAAATGGATTAAACTCTCTAATCAAAAGACAGAAAGTGGTTAAATGGATGCCATAACAAAACCCAGTTATGTACTGCTTACAGGAAACTCACTTCAACTTTAAGGACACACATAAGGATAGAAAAAGATGTTCCATGCAAATTCTAACCAAAAGAGAGGAGGAGTTGATATAATTATACCAAACAAGACTTTAGTTCAAAAACTGCCATGAAAGACAAAGAAGAAAAGACAGAGAAGGTAATTATATAATTATAAAAGGATCAATTCATTAAAAGAATGTAATAATTGTAAATATTTATGCACTGAACATCAGAGCACCTAAATATATAAACCACATATTAACAGAACTGAAGGGAGAAATAAAGAGCAGTACAATAATAGTAGGGGAGTTCAATACTACAATTTCAACAATGGATATATCATCCATATAGAAAATTAGTAAGGAAATACTGTATTTGACATTTTAGACTTACACTTTAGACCAAATGGACCTAAGAGACATATACAGGATATTCCATCAAATAGCAGCAGAATATATATTCGTCTCAAGTGCAAGCAGAACATTCTCCAGGATAGATCATGTTAGACCACAAAACAAGGTTGGATATATTAAAGAAGATTGAAATCATGTAAGCATCTT
This sequence comes from Mirounga leonina, assembly GCF_011800145.1. Lineage (NCBI taxonomy): Eukaryota > Metazoa > Chordata > Mammalia > Carnivora > Phocidae > Mirounga > Mirounga leonina. The sequence continues at coordinate 80,008,877 of NW_023270268.1, forward strand.
TTCTGACCACAGTGTTATGAACCTAGAAATCAACATTAGAAAGAAAACTGAAAATTGCACAAATATGTGGAAATTACCAACACAACTCCTGAGCCAATTAGTCAAAGAAGAAATCAAATTCTTGAAACAAATGCAAGTGGAAACACAGCATACCAAAACTTATGAAATGCAGTAATAGCAGTGCTAAGAGGGAATTTTATAGCAATAAACTCCTACTTTAAAAAAAAAGAAAGAGCTCAAATAAACAACCTAAATTCACATCTTATGGAACTAGAAAAAGAGGAACAAACTAAGCCTAAAATAAGCAGCAGAAAAAAATAACACAGACCAGATTCAAAATAAATGAAATATGGGCGCCTGGGTGGCTCAGTCTGTTAAGTGTCTGCCTTCAGCTCAGGTCATGATCCCAGGGTCCTGGGATTGAGCCCCACATCGGGCTCCCTGTTCAGCAGGGAGCCTGCTTCTCCCTCTCCCTCTGCTGCCCACCCCCACACTGCTTGTGCTCTCTCACTCTCGCTCTGTCTCAAATAAATAAAGATTAAAAACAAAAACAAAAACAAAATAAATGGAATAGAGATGGAATAACAATAGAAAAGATTGATGAAACTAAGAATTGGTTTCTTGAAAAGATAAACAAAGTAGATAAACTGTTAGCTAAACTAACCAAGAAAAAAATGAGAGAAGAATCAAATAAATAAGAGACACTGTAGCTGATATTACAGAAATACAAAGAATCATAAGAGACTACTATAAATAATTATACATCAACAAATTGTTAACTTAGAAGAAATGGATAAATTCCTAGAAACATACAACCTACCAGGACTGAATCATGAAAAAATATAAAATCTGAACAGACTGATAATGAGTAATGAGACTGAATCAGTAAATGTGACACACATGTATTAAAAATGAAGGTTAAAAATCATATGATCATTTCCATAGGGACAGTAGAAGTAAAATTCAATATGCTTTTATAGTAAACACTCCCAACAAATTAGGTATAGAAGGAATGTATTCAAACATAATAAAGGCTATATATAACAAGCCCAAAGCTAACATTATATTCATTTGTGAAAAGCTAAAATCTTTTTCTCTAAGATCAAGAATAAGACAAAAGGTACCCACTCTGACACTTGTATTCAACATAGTACTGGAAGTCCTAACCAGAGCAATGAGGCAAGAAAAGGAAATAAAAGGCTTCCAAAATAGAAAGAAAGATGTGCAATTGCCTCTGTTTGCAAATGACATGATCTTGTATATAGAAAATCCTAAAGAATCCATCAATAAACTGTTAATATTAATAAATAAATTCAGAAAAATTGTAGGATATAAAATCAACATGCAAAAATCAGTTGCTTTTCTATACACTAACAATGAACTATCCAAAAAGGATTTTAAAAAACAATCCCATTTACAATAGCATCGAAAAGAGTAAAATACTCAGGAATACATTTAACCAAGGAGGTGAAAGATCTGTACACTAAAAACTATGAGACAGTGATGGAAAAAAATGGAAGACAACACAAATAAATGGAAAAATATTCCCAGAGCATGGATTGGAAGAGTTAATGTTGTTAAAATGTCCATTCCACCCAAAGTTCTTTACAGATTTAATGCAATCCCTATCAAACTTCCAATGACGTTTTTCACAGAAACAAATAAAAAAATCCTAAAAATCATATGGGACAACAAAAGATTTCTAATAGAAAAAGCAATCTTTAGCAGGAAGAGTAAAGCTAACAGGTATCACACTTCCTGATTTCGAATTATTTACGTAGGTATAGTAATCAAAACAATATGATATTGGTATTAAAAAAACAAAACAAAACAGACCTGTAGTGGCGCCAGGGTGGCTCAGTCGGTTAAGCGTCTGCCTTCGGCTCAGGTCATGATCCCAGGGTCCATGGGGCTCCCTGCTCAGCGGGGATCCTGCTTCTCCCTCTCCCTCTGCTGCTCCCCCTACTTGTGCTCTCTCTCTCTGTGTCAAATAAATAAATAAAATCTTAAAAACAAAAACAAAGACCTGTACACCAATGCAATATAATAGCCTACAAATAAATCCATGCACACACAATCAACTAATATTCGACAAGGGAGCCAAGAACACACAATGAGGGAAAGTTCGTCTCTTCGATAAATGGTTTTGTGAAAAATCCAAACGCTGAAGAAGGAAATTGGACCCTTATCTTATATCATACATAAAAGTGATTCTAAATGGATTAAAGACTTAAGAGTAAGACCTGAAATCATAAAACTCCTAGTAGAAAACAAAGGGAAAAAGCTCCTTGATATTGGTCTTGTCAATATTTTTTTGGGGGGGGGTCTGATACCAAAAGCACAGGCAACAAAAGGAAAAACAAACAAGGTAGTCTATATCAAACTAAAAAGTTTCTGCACAGCAAAAGAAACAATCACTGAGTGAAAGGGTAAGCTATGGAATATTAGAAAATATTTCCAAACTGTATATCTGAAAGGGGGCAAATACCCAAATTATATAAGGAACTCAGACAAGTCAGTAACAAAAAATAAAAACAAACAAAAAACCCCAAATAACCCAACTAAAAAATGAGCAAATAACCTAAATACACATTTTTCCAAAGAATACATGCAAATGGCCAACAGATATAGAAAAAAAATAATTCATATCAAGTGTTGGTCAAAGGGTATAAACTTTTGGTTATAAAATAAATAAATTATGGAGGTCTGATATACAGCATGATGACTATAATTAATAATAGTGTCCCTTATACCTGAAATTTGCTAAGAAAGTAAATCTCAAGTGTTCTCACCACACACACATGCAAAGAGTAATTATGTGAGGTGATGGATTTGCTCATTAGTCTGATTATGGTGATCATTTCACATTATATACACATATCAAAACATAATGTACATCTTTAGTATGTATAATTTTTATTTGCCAATCATACTTCAAAAACACTTTAAAAAAGAGGTAAATTAGGATGCATATCAACAAAGAGTTATGGGTTTTATTTTTTTATTTTTATTTTTTTTTAAAGATTTATTTATTTATTTGAGAGAGTGAGAATGAGAGAGAGTACATGAGAGGGGGGAGGGTCAGAGGGAGAAGCAGGCTCCTCGCTGAGCAGGGAGCCCGATGCGGGACTCGATCCCGGGACTCCAGGATCATGACCTGAGCCGAAGGCAGTTGCTTAACCAACTGAGCCACCCAGGCGCCCAAGAGTTATGGGTTTTAAATAAAATAGTTAATGTGAAATCTTTTCAGAACTCTAAAGTACTGGGACACCTGGGTGGCTCAGTCGGTTTAGCGTCTGCCTTCTGCTCAGGTCATGATTCCAGGGTCCTCGGATCAAGCCCCATGACAGCAGGGAGTCTGCTTCTCCCTCTCCCCTGCCCCTCCCCCCCCACATACGTGTGCTCTCTCTCTCTCTCTAATTAATAAATAAGATATTTAAAAAAACCTCTACAGTACTGTAAAAATATAAATTGGTCATTAGCAAGCTATCCTTGGTAAGAAGTGGGTCAACACTGAAGTTTGGAACCATCATTTTTCCCTTCCTCTGGCCTTTTTCCCTCCACAAACTCTTCTTTCAAGAATCATCAATTTTTATATACATATATATACAGATAATAGATATAATGATAATTATACATAATATATTTAATGATAATTATATTTAATATATAATAAATATTATATATATAATGCTTTTTCCCCAAAGGGAAATCTTTAGTAGAAACATACTAAATTAAACAAATAAAATCACCTTAGATTGAATTGGACAAAGTACCAGAGCCCCAGTCACTCAATGCTGTCTCTACTATCTTTACCTCTTTAGCCAACTCTGTGAAGTCATTATCTCATAGCCTATTGTGAAAGCACTGCGTTACCTGATTTCTAAGATCACTTACATTTTTGGTATTCATGAGTGTGAGACTGATGTCTACCTGACCCTGTTATCTTTTAGCTGATCAGGCTTATAATCTGTGGATTAAGTAACCTATTGGCAAATTTCCCTGTCTCCCAGGATCTTCTTCATGCGATGTCCTACCTATTCCACTTACTCTCTAGCTTCCCCTACAGAAAGTCTGCATATGGCCTACTTCAGCTTTCTTACATGGAAATTATATGAGGCATCATGAACTTCATGTCCCAGAATTCTCCCAGGACTTGGGCTTAGACTTCCACTTTGTTTCCTCTGGTCCTGGATACCAGCCTGTGCTAGAAAACCATGCTAGCTTTTTCCCCACTCAAAACCACTAATTTGCATGGACTGGGCTCACCCTAGCTTCCAGTAGAGAAAATTTAGACTAAAATCTTTGACAAAGTAGTTATCACTCCATGAGTGTTTGTTTGTTTTGTTTTCTGTTTGTTTGTTTTATCCTAACAGGGAAGAAAGCCTTAGCTTAAATTTCTGACATACACAGTTTCAAATTGTAACATTCCAGAGTTGTAGGAGGACCTGGGGAAAACCAAGAAAATTGAAGGAATCCCCCAAATTTGGCAGGTTACCACCTTTACTGAGATGAATCGACTGGAATTACCAAGGAACAGCCAAAATAAAGGATTCAAAACAGAAAAATCTCATCATATTTCTGATACAGGTTTTGTGTGGAAAAGAGGAAAAAGTTTTATCTAGCTCCTCCTGGTGGTGGATGCCTGAACCTAATAGTTCTTTAAGCAACTTCTTTTTCACATTGCTGTGAACCTCCTTGCACATCTAAATAAAAATTAACTCTGAAATGGAATAACAATTCTTTGCAACTTGACACCCCTAGAAAAATACACTGGTACTTGGGGTCACAGCAAAATACAGTACAGCCAAAAAAGCAGTTTCAAAAATTAATTTTCATGACCCCCCACCTAGGAATTCCAAGAATTTTGGGTGCCTGAGGAGCAGAAATAATTTGAAACAATAAATGTTATTAATTAATTAATATCTATTTATTCCTGAAGCAAATTGTGAAATACCTATATACCTTTTTTTCCCCTGTAAACAAAGATGATCTAACACAAATTTTGAAATGAAATGACGATATTTGTTTCTAATTGATAAATCTGGCTGCAGTATGGGAAATTAGGGGGAGGGGGGGAACAGGGAGGATTAAGGGATTGGATGACAGAGGGAATTTGTGACCAAAGGTTTGTAGGTGAAAGATGATAAGAAAAGAACTTCAACTAGGGCAGTAGCAGTAAAGGTGGAAAGAGCTCAGATTCTGGTGACATTTCTGGAATACAGTGCACAGGGTTTAGTCATTGAGTCAATGTAACAGGCAGAGTGGGAGGAGTGGAGGATGCAAACTTCATGTCTGTGGGCCCATGGAATTTTCCACTGAACTTCAGACCATGTCACTACCTTCCTGCAGTTTTACCTACCCATATCTTTCTTCCTTGATGCCATAGTGAAATCTGTATCTAATCTGGATCAGAGTGAGATGAGTCTGCCTAATCATTTAACCTGAGAAACCAGAACATTTAGATTGACTTAAACTGTTGTTTGAGGACAGGCTATAAAACCAAGGCTGGTACCTGGTGTGAGATTAGGGAAGATAAGGAAGGTGGTGAAGGTGAAGGAAAATGGCCATGTCAACTTTACTTTGCTTATATAATATAGCATCTTTGTCTATTTATAGCTTTATTGTTCATATTATAACATCTTCTGTACCAGGCATTTTGCTAGGCACTTAGGACTTAAATGAAAAGAAAAGGAAATCCTAGCTGTCAATAATTTTTCTACCTGGTAGCTGAAATAGGTAAGTAAGCAGGCAGTTCTAACACAGTGTGATTTATATATATATATATATATATATATATATATATATATATATATAATATTATATATATATAATAACCTTAATAAAATAAAGGTTATTCAAGGAGTCAGGAGAGGACAAAAGAGGAGGCAAAGCCCAGACTTGGAAAGTTCAGGAAGCCTCCCTAAAAATGATACTATCTGAAGTAAAACATAGAGAATGAGTAAGCAAACCTGAGGGAAGGAGGAAATGACTCCTTCTAGGTGGCAGAGGAGCCAGTGAAAAGTTCTAGAGAATTAGGAGTACATCAGTATGCCTGAAACATTACAAAAAGAAAAAGAGAAAAAAAGTAGGTTGGGAGAAAGGAGCATAGTAAGAGATGAATTTTCAGAAATAACCGGGGACTAGATCATGCACAATATGCATCTATTCAGAATTTATACAGGAGAAAGTTTATTCCTCCACTCCTAATCCCTATCTTACTGTTACGGAGTTAGATATGGGTTTTAGCATTTAAATAGTGTCCTTTTTTGTTGGCATATGTGGGTCAATTTTTACCTTTTGGGGTTTCCCCAAACCAAAAGACTCAGTCTCAGAAATTTGCTCCTGCCAAAAGAAAATCTTTTTGTAACAACAGGACTATGCTATGCTTCAGCCATATATAAGGCCCACCTGCCTGCAATTTTTTTACTTTTTTATTGTTATGTTAAAAACCATACATTACATCATTAGTTTTTGATGTAGTGTTCCATGATTTGTTGTTTGTGCATAACACCCAGTGCTCCATACAGAAAGTGCCCTCTTTAATACCCAACACAGGCTAACCTATCCTCCCACTCCCCTCCCCTCTAGAACCCTCAGTTTGTTTTTCAGAGTCCATCGTCTCTCATGGTTCGTCTCCCCCTCCAATTTCCCCCCCTCCATTCTTCCCCTCCTACTATCTTCTTCTTCTTCTTTTTTTTTCTTAACATATATTGCATTATTTGTTTCAGAGGTACAGATCTGTGATTCAACAGTCTTGCACAATTCACAGTGCTCACCATAGCACATACCCACCCCAATGTCTATCACCCAGCCACCACATCCCTCCCACCCCATCCCTCACTCCAGCAACCCTCAGTTTGTTTCCTGAGATTAAGAATTCCTCATATTAGTGAGGTCATATGATACATGTCTTTCTCTGATTGACTCATATCACTCAGCATAACACCCTCCAGTTCCATCCACCTCATTGCAAATGGCAATATTTCATTCCCTCTGATGGCTGCATAATATTCCACTGTATATATATACCACTTCTTCTTTATCCATTCATCTGTTGATGGACATCTTGGCTCTTTCCATAGTTTGGCTATTGTGGACATTGCTGCTATAAACATCGGGGTACACGTACCCCTTCAGATCTCTACATTTGTAACTTTGGGGTAAATACCCAGTAGGGCAATTGCTGGGTCATACGGTAGCTCTATATTCACTTTTTGAGGAACCTCCATACTGTTTTCCAGAGTGGTTGCACCAGCTTGCATTCCCACCAACAGTGTAGGAGGGTTCCCCTTTCTCTGCATCCCTGCCAACATCTGTGGTTTCCTGACTTGTTAATTTTAGCCATTCTAACTGGTGTGAGGTGGGATCTCAAAGAGGTTTTGATTTGGATTTCCCTGATGCTGAGCAATGTGGAGCATTTTTTCATATGTCTGTTGGCCATTTGGATGTCTTCTTTGGAAAAATGTCTATTCATGTGTTCTGTCCATTTCTTGATTGGATTATTTGTTCTTTGGGTGTTGAGTTGAAGAAGTTCTTTATAGATTTTGGATACTAGCCCTTTATGTGATATGTCATTTGCAAATATCTTCTCCCATTCTGTTGGTTGTCTTTTGGTTTTGTTGACTGTTTCTTTTGCTGTGCAAAATCTTTTTATCTTGATGAAGTCCCAATAGTTCATTTTTGCCCTTGCTTCCCTTGCCTTTGGTGATGTTTCTAGGAAGAAGTTGCTGTGGCTGAGGTCAAAGAGGTTGCTGCCTGTGTTCTCCTTTAGGATTTTGATGGACTCCTGTCTCACATTGAGGTCTTTCAACCATTTGGAGTCTATTTTTGTGTGTGGTGTAAGGAAATGGTCCAGTTTCATTCTTCTGCATGTGGCTATCTAATTTTCCCAACACCATTTGTTGAAGAGACTGTCTTTTTTCCACTGGACATTATTTCTTGCTTTGTTGAAGATGAGTTGACCATAGAGTTGAGGGTCCATTTCTGGGCTCTCTATTCTGTTCCATTGATCTATGTGTCTGTTTTTGTGCCAGTACCGTACTGTCTTGATGATGACAGCTTTGTAATAGAGCTGGAAGTCCGGAATTATGATGCCGCCAGCTTTGCTTTTCTTTCTCAACATTCCTCTGTCTATTCGGGGTCTTTTCTGGTTCCAGACAAATTTTAGGATTATTTGTTCCATTTCTTTGAAAAAAGTGGATGGTATTTTGATGGGGATTGCATTGAATGTGTAGATTGCTCTAGGTAGCATTGACATCTTCACAATATTTTTTCTTCCAATCCATGAGTATGGAACGTTTTTCCATTTCTTTGTGTCTTCCTCAATTTCTTTCATGAGTATTTTATAGTTTTCTGAGTACAGTTTCTTTGCCTCTTTGGTTAGATTTATTCCTAGCTATCTTATGGTTTTGGGTGCAATTGTAAATGGGATCGACTCCTTAATTTGTCTTTCTTCTGTCTTGTTGTTGGTGTATAGGAATGCCACTGATTTCTGTGTATTGATTTTATATCCTGCCACTTTACTGAATTCCTGTATGAGTTCTAGCAGTTTTGGGGTGGAGTCTTTTGGGCTCTCCACATAAAGTATCATATCATCTGCAGAGTGAGAGTTTGAATTCTTCTTTGCTGATTCAGATGCCTTTCATTTCTTTTTGTTGTCTGACTGCTGTGGCTAGGACTTCTAATACTATGTTGAATAGCAGTGGTGATAGTGGACATCCCTGCTGTTTTCCTGACCTTAGGGGGAAAGCTCTCAGTTTTTCCCCATTGAGAATGATATATACTGTAGGTTTTTCATAGATGGCTTTTATGCTATTGAGGTACCCTCTATCCCTATACTCTGAAGAGTTTTGATCAAGAAAGGATGCTGTACTTTGTCAAATGCCTTTTCTGCATCTATTGAGAGGATCATATGATTCTTGTTCTTTTTTTTGTTAATGTATTGTATCACATTAAATGATTTGTGGATGTTGAACCAACCTTGCAGCCCAGGGATAAATCCCACTTGATTGTGGTGAATAATCCTTTTAATGTACTGTTGGATCCTATTGGCTAGTATTTTGGTGAGAATTTTTGCATCCATGTTCATCAAGGATATTGGTCTATAATTCTCCTTTTTGATGGGGTCTTTGTCTGGTTTTGGGATCAAGGTATTGGTGGCCTCATAAAATGAGTTTGGAAGTTTTCCTTCCGTTTCTATTTTTTGGAACAGTTTTAGAAGAATAGGTATTAATCCTTCTTGAGATGTTTGGTAGAATTCCCCTGGGAAGCCATCTGGCCCCGGGCTCTTGTTGGTTGGGAGATTTTTGATGACTGCTTCAATTTCCTTAGTGGTTATAGGTCTGTTCAGGTTTTCTATTTCTTCCTGGTTTGGTTTTGGTAGTTTATACAACTCTAGGAATGCACCCATTTCTTCCAGGTTATCTAATTTGCTGGCATAGAGTTGCTCATAACATGTTCTTATAATTGTTTGTATTTCTTTGGTGTTGGTTGTGATCTCTCCTCTTTCATTCATGGTTTTGTTGATTTGGGTCATTTCTCTTTTCTTTTTGATAAGTCTGGGCACAGGTTTATCAATCTTGTTAATTCTTTCAAAGAACCAGCTCCTAGTTTCGTTGATCTGTTCTACTGTTCTTTTGGTTTCTATTTCATTGATTTCTGCTCTGATCTTTATGATTTCTCCTCTCCTGCTGGGTTTAGGCTTTATTTGCTGTTCTTTTTCCAGCTCCTTTAGGTGTAGGGTTAGGTTGTGTATTTGAGACCTTTCTGGTTTCTTGAGAAAGGCTTGTCTTGCTATATACTTTCCTCTGAGGACTGTCGTTGCTACATCCCAAAGATTTTGAACAGTAGTGTTTTCCTTTTCATTGGTTTCCATGAATTTTTTAAATTCTTCTTTAATTTCCTGGTTGACTCATTCATTCTTTAGTAGGATGCTCTTTAGCCTCCATCTGTTTGAGTTCTTTCCAACTTTCCTCTTGTGATTGAGTTCTAGTTTCAAAGCATTGTGGTCTGAAAATAGGCAGGGAATGATCCCAATCTTTTGGTACTGGTTGAGACCTGATTTGTGACCTAGGATGTGATCTATTCTGGAGAATGTTCCATGGGCACTAGAGAAGAATGTGTATTCCGTTGCTTTGGGATGGGATGTGGTGAATATTATCTGTGAAGTCCATTGGTCCAGTGTGTCATTTAAAGTCTTTATTTCCTTGTTGATCTTTTGCTTAGATGATCTGTCCATTTCAATGAGGGGGGTGTTAAAGTCCCCCACTATTATTGTATTGTTTTTGATGTGTTTCTTTGCTTTTGTTAATAATTGCCTTATATAATTGGCTGCTCCCATGTTAGGGGCATAGATATTTACAATTGTTAGGTCTTCTTGTTGGATAGACCCTTTAAGTAGGATATAGTGTCCTTCCTCATCTCTTATTACAGTCTTTGGTTTAAAATCTAATTTGTCTGATATAAGGATTGCCACCCCTGCTTTCTTTTGGTGTCCATTACCATGGTAAATGGTTTTCCACCTTCTCACTTTCAATCTGGGGTTGTCTTTGGGTCTAAAATGAGTCTCTTGCAGACAGCATATCAAGGGGTCTTGTTTTTTTATCCAATCTGATAGCCTGTGTCTTTTGTCTTTTTTTTTTTAAATATTTTTATTTATTTGACAGAGAGAGACACAGTGAGAGAGGGAACAGAAGCAGGGGGAGTGGGAGAGGGATAAGCAGGCTTCCCGCCAAGCTGGGAGCCCGATGTGGGACTCGATCCCAGGACCCTGGGATCATAACCTGAGCCGAAGCCAGACACTTAACATCTGAGCCACCCAGGCATCCCAGCCTGTGTCTTTTGATCGGGGCATTGAGCCCATTTACATTCAGGGTAACTATTGAAAGATAGGAATTTAGTGCCAGTGTATTGCCTGTAAGGTGACTGTTACTGTATATTGTCTCTGTTCCTTTCTGGTCTATGTTACTTTTAGGCTCTGTCTTTGCTTAGAGGATCCCTTTCAATATTTCTTGTAGGGCTGGTTTTGTGTTTGCAAATTCCTTTAGTTTTTGTTTGTCCTGGAAGCTTTTTATCTCTCCTTCTATTTTCAATGACAGCCTAGCTGCGTATAGTATTCTTGGCTGCATATTTTTCTCACTTAGTGCTCTGAATATATCATGCCAGTCCTTTCTGACCTGCCAGGTCTCTGTGGATAGGTCTGTTGCCAATCTAATGTTTCTACCATTGTAGGTTACATATCTCTTCTCCCAAACTGCTTTCAGGATTGTCTCTTTGTCTCTGAGACTCGTAAGTTTTACTATTAGATGTTGGGGTGTTGATCTAGTTTTATTAATTTTGAGAGGGGTTCTCTGTGCCTCCTGGATTTTGATGCCTGTTTCCTTCCCCAAATTAGGGAAGTTCTCTGCTATAATTTGCTCCAAGATACCTTTGCCCCTCTCTCTCTTTCTTCTTCTTCTGGGATCCCAATTATTCTAATGTTGTTTTGTCTTATGGTATCACTTATCTCTCAAATTCTGCCATTGTGATCCAGTAGTTGTTTATCTCTCTTTCTCTCAGCTTCTTTATTTTCCATCATTTGGTCTTCTAAATACTGATTCTTTCTTCTGCCTCATTTATCCTAGCAGTTAGAGCCTCCATTTTTTATTGCACCTCGTTAATAGCCTTTTTGATTTTGACTTGGTTAGATGTTAGTTCTTTTATTTCTCCAGAAAGGGTTTCTCTAATAACTTCCATGCTTTTTTCAAGCCCAGCTAGTATCTATAAAGTCATGATTCTGAACTCTAGATCTGACATCGTACTAATGTCCGTATTGAATAGGTCCCTGGCAGTCGATACTACCTCTTGTTCTTTTTGTTGAGGTGATTTTTTTTCCATCTTGTCATTTAGTCCAGAGGAGAACAGATGAATGAGGGAACAAAATGCTAACAGGGTAACAATGTCCCCGGAAAATATACTCTAAACAAATCAGAAAAGACCTGAAGCCAGGGGAAAAGAAAGGGAAAGAAAGAAAAAAGAAAAGAAAAAAAAAAAAAAAAGAAAAAGTAAAAGATAAAACCAAACAAAAACAGACCAAACAAAAAGAAAAACAGAATATGATCAAATATGATCAGGCTGGTTCATAGATCAGTGTCACACACTGGATTTTGGGCATATTTTGGTCTGTTAGAAGAAAGTGCCTCCTAAAATTTTAAAGAAAGAAAAACTTATATACGTACAAAAATAAGGGTTGATATGATGAAGGGATGGAATATGACTGTAAAGATGAAAATTATAAAAAATTTTATAAAAGGAATTGATAAGAAGTTGTTTAAAAAAAGAAGAGGAATTTTAAAAAAAAGAAAAAAAAGGGAGAGAATGTGATCAGGCAGGAGAGTAGAACAAAGCCATACACTAGAGATTTGGGTATATTTTGATCTGTTAGAAGAAACTGTATCTCAAAATTTTAAAGAGAGAACAACTTATGTATATATGCCAAAAACAAGGGTAACTACTATGAAGGGATAGAATATGACTCTAAAAATGAAAAATAAAAATGTTTTTTAAAAAAGAGATTGATAAGATGTTGGTTGAAAAAGGAAAAAGAAAAATTAAAAAAAAAAACAGTTAAAAAAAATTAACTTTGAAAGACTAAAGAATCATGGTAAAAAAGCCATGGATTCTATGTGCATTATTCCCCTAGCGCTGGAGTTCTGCGGTTCTCATTGATCAGGAAACTTGGTCTGGCTGGCTGTTCTTGCTGATCTTCTGGGGGAGGGGCCTGTTGCAGTGGTTCCCAAATGTCTTTGCTAGAGGTGGAATTGCCCCGCCCTTGCTGGGTCTGGGCTAAATAATCTGCTCGGGTTTGCTCTTGGGAGCTTTTGTTCCCTGCAAGCTTTCCATGCAGCTTTGGAGGCCAAGAATGAAAATAGTGGCCTCTCAATCTCTGCCCCGGAGGAGCCGAGAACTTGGGACCCCATTCCTCAGTGAGCCCCCAGAGAAAAGCAGTCACTCCTGTCTCCCTGGTCTCTGGCCGCACTCCGTGCTCACCTGGCCTGGGACCAGGCATTTCTATCTCTAGCACCCGACCCCGTGTGGAGTCTCCAAATCCAGCAGATCCCTGTGGTAAACTCCTGTGCCGCTCCTCCTGGGGGAGGAAGGGGAGTCTCCCCGGATCTGTCGCTTGTTGGGTCCCTGCTGGAGGAGCTGTGGCTCACCTGTGCCACGGATCACAGTTTATGGCAACCCCGAGCTGAGAGCCCACGCCTCAGCTCCATCTCTGTAGCCGGCTTCCCCTCTCTGATACCTGGGAGCTCTGCCACACTCAGCCACCCCTGGTCTTCCTGTGACCCCGAGGGTCCTGAGACCACACTGTCCCACGAGGGTTCTATTGACCACTTATTAGTCACTGGAGCGATGTCCCTCAGCGGAGCCAACTTCTAAAAGTTCCGATTTTGTGCTCCATTGCTCTATCACTTGCCAGAAGCACAGATTGAGGCCCCCTTCCCTGCCGTCTATCCTCCCGAATATCGCCTCTGATGTACTTCTCAGCATGTCCTACCTTCCAGAAAGTGGTCGCTTTTCTGTTCAGAGAGTTGTTGCTATTCTTTTCTTCAATCTCCTGTTGAGTTCGTAGGCATTCAGAATGGTTTGATCCTTTTCCAGCTGTATTCCTGGGACCAGACGAAATCCAGGTCTCCTACTCCTCTGCCATCTTGCTCTGCCCTGACCTAAAAGAAGAAATGGATTGTAAAGTGATCTTTGGGCCGGGGTTCAAAGCAACAGAGAAAGTGTGGAAAAATTCCTACCATCATAAGAAATAATGATACTCTATAAAGGGATTGAGATGCCTAGATTATTTATATCACTTTAACATAAGCTCATGGAAGAGAATGATCTAATTGTGTTCTCTATCTCTTTTGGCTTTCTCTGAGGGAGAGAAGCATGAGAAGGTTGACAGAGAACTCTTCCTAGCCCAAGAACATGTTTGTCAAACATGATGAACACTCAGGGGCGATAATGTGAAGTGGAGTGAGTGTGTAGGTATGTCTGTAGAGAGTAGGCACTTGAAATACATCTTGTGGCTCATGTTAAGAAGTCCAAAGTATGCTAACAAGTTCAGACTTCACATACAGATGGCATTGAAGAAACATCACAGTGTTTTAAGCAAGGAAATGGCATGATCATATTTATATTGTGTGAATATCAGTCAAGCTGTCATGCGTAGAGTGAACTGGAGGAAAGCATAGTGGAGGAAAGAAAGCCTGTTGGAAATGTGTGCCACAGTTGGGGCTAGAGATGGTGATTGATCTAGTGTGGTAGGAGTGCGCAGGTTAAGACATGGCTAGAGTCATGAGATTTTCAGGACACAGAAGCAACAAGACTTGGAAATAAATTGGACATATCAAATGGTGATGAATGACAGTTTAGAGAAAGTTTTTCCTCAAATTTCCTGCCAAAACATGCTAGTGCTTGCCTGTGGATTTTTTTTCCTGACTGTGGGAGCATACTGGATCTACACTCAGGAAAGTGGAAGGGCCACAGTTATTTTCCCAGAAACAGCTCTCAACCAATGACGTATGGGCACCTGACATAATCCTCAGCTTCCTTTCTGTCTAGGACATACCCAGGAGCTCCTTCTACTAGAGTTCTAGAGTTCCTTGGCATGTTCAGTCCACTTGTCCAGTGGTAAATGGCTTTCCTGTGTGCCCTTAGTTGACATTCTTTCATTTCCTACTTTATTTCCATACACCTCAGTGTTTCCTGGGATCACTTGAATATTAGGCTCAGTGTCTGTTTGGGGAGAAACACGAAGGGCAGCTTTCACTGGAAAGTGATTTATGACGAAATGAAAATGAAGAGTTTAAAATTTGGGGAAAGTAAATCTAAGATACTCTATTCAGCTCTTGTTTAATTTAGCATCTTAGGGCTTTCTTAGGGGTTATTCCACAAGCCTGCTTCTAGAAGCCTGGTTTCTGAAGATTTGGTCTAAGGCCTGGTCATCTTTTCTTTGCTAATTACTCTTTTTAGAAATCTAATCTGGGGGCGCCTGGGTGGCTCAGTTGGTTAAGCGACTGCTTTCGGCTCAGGTCATGATCCTGGAGTCCCTGGATCGAGTCCCGCATCAGGCTCCCTGCTCGGCAGGGAGCCTGCTTCTCCCTCTGACCCTCCCCCCTCTCATGTGCTCTCTCTCTCTCATTCTCTCTGTCTCAAATAAATGAATAAAATCTTAAAAAAAAAAAAAAAGAAATCTAATCTGTTCTCCCATTGAATGCTGGACTTTTATTTCCATTTATTCTGGATTATGTCATGTATGGTAGATAAAATTTAAATATATTGTCCAAATTGCATTAAATAATATTTTCTTTAATGAGTGGATGTTAACTAGACTTATTGTGATGATCATTTTACAATAATTATTGAATTATATTTTATATCCAAAACTAGTATCATACTATGTGCTCACTTATAGCTCAATTTTAAAAACCTACTGGAACATATATAGGATTATTTTTGTCACTGCTTTATATAAAAATATGACTATCTTATGTACACATCTCTTCCTCTTATTTATTTAACTTTAAGCCTTCACATTAACTAGCTCTAATTCATCCTTTTTAATGGCTATATAATATTCCACAGCACGGGTACACCACATTTGTTCACTCATTGCCCCATTAAGGAGCATTCTCTTTGTTTTTCAGTTTTGATTTATTTTATTTTGCCACCATGACTAATGCTACAATAAATATTCTTGTACATATCCCCCCACATATCAAACATTCTTTGATATCCTTTTTAACATTTTATCTCATTTAGATAGGATAAAATATGATACTATGGGCTGAATTGTGTCCCCCCAAATTTATGTATTGAAAGCTAACTCCCCAATGTGACTGTACTTAGTGATGGAGCCTTCAGGGGTAATTAAGACTAAATGAGGCTATAGGGTGGGGCCCTAATCCCAGAGAGCTGGTATTCTTGTATTAAGAGGAAGAAATACTCTTTTCTCCTGCCCTCTCTCACTCCCTCCCTTCCCCTTTCTTTTTCTCTCTATCCACGTGCTCACAGAAGAAAGGCTATGTGGGTACACAGCATGAAAGTGGTAGTCTACAAACCAGGAAGAGAGCTTTCACCAGAAATGGAATCAGCCAGCAACTGATCTGGGACTGCCAACTTCCAGAGCTGTGAGAAAATGAATTTCTGTTGATTAAGCCACCTGGTTTGTGGTATTCCATTATGGCAGCCCAAGCTGATTAATATGTATGGGTACATTAATTTTTTTTTAAATGTCCTTATTGTTTATTTCCAAACATCTATATTCTTTCTTATTTTATTTTATTTATTATTTTTTCATACTATCCTTTCTTAAGAGAATGGATTCTGGACCTGGACTCTCTTTTACTTTGGTCAAATTCCTTAACTTTTTTTGCTTCAATTTTTTTCAAATGTAAAAGGGGAACAATATTAATACTTGTTTCCTCAGAGGATTTGTTGTGAAGATTAACACATTACTACATAGAAAGTCTTTTAAACGTACATGCATTTTTTATTCCTGTTATAGTTTCTACCTTATTCCTTTCTTTTAAATGAAATAATCATCATTTTCAACAGATTAAATCAAACCTTTCTATTACTCTCTTATTCTCTCTAACATAGCTCTTTCCTGCCCTTGGAAAGACACCCTCCCTCTCAATTTCTTCTTGCCACAGACTCCTTTCCCCTGGTAGATAGAGCTTTACAAACTCATCGTTATTCTTCCTCATAAAGGGGAGTCAAACAGACCATCTATTGAGATTCCCACCAGATCAATTGACAATTGATTCCATTTGGTCACTAGGCAACATATTTTAGGAAAAGAATGTTGTGAATACTGTTTTTGCCTTAATTCTCCAGGAATAAAAATTTCTTCAAATAATCCTCTGCTTTGCTCTAGGATCTATGTGAGCTTAAAATAGCATTCACACTGTCTGCCTTTACTTGCCTGTTACTCCATAAATTCTTCCTAAGGATATCATCTGTGTCAAGATCATGTGGATGGAAGACACACATTTATCTATTTGGAAATAATACCAAGAAAGAAAGAGTGTTTGGAAAGAACGTCCAGGAAGATAGACTCCCAAAATAAACAAATGGAAAAGAAAGGAAAGGAAACTGGTTCGAGCTGAAACACACTGGCAACAGTTCCTCAGTACCAGTCCGCGCTTGGAATTCTCACCATCCTTTGTAGAACTGGGGCCGTCTTTTCAGGCTCTTTCTCCACAGTGGCCACTGGAGGGCATTGCCTGTCAGCCGTGAGGGAGGTAAGCAACAAGTCCTTAACCTGGGGGAAAGGACTGAGGTGAGGTACGTCGGTAAGGTCAGACAACTAAGATATAACTGACTGTCTCAAGGCAAGATTTTGCTGGAACCAAGAATGAAGTTTAAAAAAGAGTTCTTCAGATGTTGTGGCTGTTCGCCCTAGATTTTATTCTCCTCCCACTCACTCTTCACACAGATGTTGTAATTGACTTGCAGCATTATGGCTGTATTTGCCTTGAATTATATCAGCGTGTCACCCAACATTTTGGTACGAATTGAGTTTCTGAAATTCAGAATCTATTTTAATGATGATGGGTGGTTTCACTATTAAAAGATGGCAGAGGCAGGTCTTTTTTCAAATGGGAAGTGTTCCTTTAGGAAAGTAAAATATTACTTCGTAACATTTGAACACACCTGCAAAGTCCTTATTAAGTTGATTTAAAGTGTGACACATTGCTAAGCTACTTGAGGCTTGATTCATTAGACCCACATACTATCCAATTAGACCACTAGCAAAGCATGAATTCAATTTCCGAATCCCTAAGCAGTCATTTAGCACATCCACTGATTCTGCTCATGGCTGCTGATGCTTCCTCCCAGCTCCTTGAAGCGGGAACTCTGTGATCACCTGCACCTTGTTAAATTTCAGTTCTACCCTCTCATTACCTGTGTTGGGATGCTCAGGGTTTAAGACTGCTGGGGGCATTTTTTTGAATGCATGTTAACGTGCATGTGTGTGGATTGTCTATATAAACAACTTTACATTTTAATGTCTATTCCTGGCAACTCAGTGGCAAGTACTGGTTTTACATTTGGTTTGGCTGAACAGGTATTGAGTTCATTTGCCTGAATTACAAAGGGCATCAAGCAGGTGTTCTAACCTAATTATCTGCAGAACTTTTCAGTTGACCCTCAGCCCTATGCTCTCCTGCATTGTCTCTCACATCAAAGACTGTTCCTCCTCAGTGTCTTTTCCTTTCCCTTTCTCCCTGATGTCAGAACTGTAGCATGCCCAGGGGATAGACATGAGACCTATTTCCTTCTGTGTCTGCCTCATTTCCTTGGTTATCTCCTCCAGCTTCATGACTTTTAAAACCACCTATAGGCTAGCAATTGATAAATTTATATCTCCAGGCTAGTCCTCTCTCATATACTCCAAATTCTTATATCCAAATGCCTACTTGACATGTCCACTTGAGTGGCTAATAAATACCTTGAACTTATGTCCAAAACTAAACTGCTGATCTTTCCTCCAAAACTTCATTCCTTTCCAAGTTTATAAAGCAACTTCCAGCTCCTCAGGTGAAAAAGTTTGGAGTCCCCATGCCCCTCTATCTCTCACCTTATATCAAATCCATAAGTTATAAAGACATTTATAGCTTACAAAATATTTTTAAGGATAATTGTTTCAGTTGGGCCTCAAACTTCTGCTCCTAGTTAAGTAGAAAAAGATAAAGAAACTGGGTATCTAGTAGGTTAAGTAATTTATTCATGGTCACACAGTGTGGACCTTAAGTTCACATCTTCAGATTAAGTCCCAGGAAAGTCTTGCTAGTCTTAGAACTATTGTTGAACACTAAGTTTTCCACTTGTCCATTGCAAAATGAGAATAATAAGAACACTGATATACTTTGTCACAAAGCTTAAAGTATTTCATTTTAAGAAGTGTCCTTTCTTCTTAGATATACCCTTTGTAATATCTGATGTCATAACATCCTCTATTTTATAATAATAGTGATAGTATTCATACATGCATAAGGCAATAAGGCAAAATAAAAAATTAATTCCTCTTTGAAAAAATATTATGATCTATAATATACAGAGTCTGGAAATCACTGAATATACTCCCATGTCTCAGGTCAAGATGTGGGGAGCAGGTTGCATTCTTACTAACATATTTTTCTTCTAATCTATACTTGGGTTTTAGAATCTGCTTATTTTTATATTTACTTAATGCAAATTAATAACTCTAAAAGAGGAAGGACTGACAGACATGTTCTATATGTATACCTCATGTATGAAGCTCCTTTCTGGTTCTCTGCTTTTATTCAGGAATTGAGATTATAATAATTTGGGAAGTATACAAAAGTCATATTACTTTAGAGTGAACACTGGTGTGTATATCACTAAAAAGTTCAAAGGCAATGATGATTACATTTAGCGAAATTGTCTCTGATTTCTATAAAATGCTGCTGAATATATGTATTTATCTACCTCTCCCAAATCCTATTGAAATCATGTAACAGACATAAAAATACATGCATCGCATTATAAGTAACTGGAGAAAAGTACCACCAGTGATCAGAGCAGTGAAGGATTTCTCGAAGAGAGATTCATTCACTTATTCAACAACTATTTATTGAGGATGTATTGAATTCCAGGCAGTTTTCTAGGTAATGGAAATAATGCAGTGAACACAATGTTAAATGTTGCTGTTCTCATAAAGCTTACACTATTGAAAGCTAAATCAGGCAATTTTTTTTTAAAGGAATTTATCAGATTGCAATAAGTGCAATGCAAATAATTAAGTTAATGTGATAGAAAAATTACTGAGTGGCTGCTCTCATTTGGGTAATTATGAAAGAGCTCTTTGAAAACTGATATTTTAGTTGAGAACTGAACAAGAAGGAACAAGCTGTTTAAAGACCAGGGGAAAAACACTCCTGGGAGAGAGAAGAGCTCATGCAAAGGCCTCAAGACAGGAATAATCCTACCATGTTTGAGGATCCAAAAGAAGGCAAGAGGATTGAAGGTAAAAAAGTAGGCCATAGAGGGAAGCAGAGGTCAGGTGATGTAAGGTTTTGTAGGCAGGTAGGAGTCTAGGTGTCATTCTAAAAAGGATAAGAAGCCATTGGAGACACATAGGCAGCAAAGTGGTGTGATGTGATACATGATTTTAAAAGACTGATGAACCATGAGAGACTATGGACTCTGAGAAACAAACTGAGGGTTCTAGAGGGGAGGAGGGTGGAGTGATGGGTTAGCCGGTGATGGGTATTAAAGAGGACACATATTGAATGGAGCACTGGGTGTTATACGCAAGCAATGAATCATGGAACACTACATCAAAAACTAATGATGTAATGTATGGTGATTAACATAACATAATAAAAAAGAAAAAGAAGAATGCTCTGATTAATTTTTGAAAAATGAATTGTAGGAGGTGGTATATGGATTTGGATAATGTTGGCTGTAATTATAGAGCCCCTTACTCATAGTGGATGTAAGATTTAAAAAATGTATTAACTCATAACGTAAGAAGTCCATAGGTAGGACATCTTCAGTGTTGTTTATTCATTGCCTCAGCAATAACATCAAGGACTAGAGCCCTTTCATCTTTTCATTTGACATCCTTGGTGTGTTGGCTTTGTCTCTGTGGCTTCTCCCATCATTGGTTGTTGGCTAGCAGCAGTGGTTCCAGATTGCAAGTGCAGACATGGCAACGGAAGGGACAAATGCCTCCCAGTAGACCTTCTCTCAGATCTGCCTTTACATTCATGGCAATGAAGATTTCCAGTGGTGTGAAAAAAACCTTTATCTGCTCCCAAAATTTGTCAGACTTCCCCAGTGTGAAATCAAAAAGTCAAATAACTAAACTCCAAATTCTTAACTTAGGAACCAGAAGAGAACTAGGTGGCCCTTAAAGAAATTTTTGAGGATACTACATTCAGAGAAATAGGCAGGCTTTTTTGAAAAGAACAATTCAACCTCAAAAATATAAGCCCCATTGCAGAAGCAAGAAACAGAAGGGGTAAGAATCACAGAGTCAACACAGCTGACGACTGAACTTCTAAGCTAGAAGACAGTCAACAAAAAGAGTGCATAGTTTTTGTGACCCCCCAAAACTACTTATAAAATTTCAATGAATTCAAAAAAAGTGAAAAATAAAGTTGACCATAATGTGATAATAGTAAATTAACAGCAAAAGGACAACCAAAGACGATCTATTTGGAAAGTATTTTTTAAAAAGACAACTAAACTTCTAATACTATGTTGAATAACAGTGGTGATAGTGGACATCCCTGCTGTGGTATATATATATACAATGGAATACTATGCAGCCATCAAAAGGAATGAGATCTTGCCATTTGCAATGATGTGGATGGAACTGGAGGCTATTATGCTGAGCGAAATAAGTCAAACAGAGAAAGACATGTATCATATGACCTCACTGATATGAGGAATTCTTAATCTCAGGAAACAAACTGAGGGTTGCTGGAGTGGGGGGTGGGGTGGGAGGGATGGGGTGGCTGGGTGATAGACACTGGGGAGGGTATGTGCTCTGGTAAGCACTGTGAATTGTGCAAGACTATTGAATCTCAGATCTGTACCTCTGAAACAAATAATGCAATATATGTTAAGAAAAAAAAAAAAAAGATAGCAGGAGGGGAAGAATGAAGGGGGGAAATCGGAGGGGGAGATGAACCGTGAGAGACGATGGACTCTGAGAAACAAACTGAGGTTTCTAGAGGGGAGGGGGGTGGGGGGATGGGTTAGCCTGGTGATGGGTATTATAGAGGGCACATACTGCATGGAGCACTGGGTGTTATGCATAAACAATGAATCATGGAACACTACATCTAAAACTAATGATGTAATGGATGGGGATTAACATAACAATAAAAAAAATAAAAAAAAAAGACAACTAAAAAGCAAAAGTACACTTAAAGAGAAATTGAGAACTACTATTGCAGCTAATTACATTGCACAACAGCCATGTTGGTCATCTCTCTCAGATCTGCTGATGATTTACTGAACATATGATAGCATGATATATGGAAATAAGAAGGCAGAGGTCAAACAGTATTTAGAGGATAAATATCTTGCCATAAATACAATAATAAGAAAATGAGAATCATTTGAGATAAATCAACTATGCTTTCAACTTTACAAGAAGAGGAACAAATCACACTTAAATAAAGACAAAAATGTTTCACCTAGAATTTGATTTTTTGGAAATTTGTCAAAAAATTGGCCAAACAGAATCACAGATCTTTATGAAACAACACTTAATTCTCTGTTTAACTAAAATGACAATAAAAGATTTTTAAGGGAAATACAAAAGTTTCATAGTTATGAACAAAACTTAGCTCTTTTAATATTGAGAAGATTCAGTTTTCTAAAGTAATCAGAGGCCTGGTAAAAACAGCATGAGGCATGGAAAATAACTTTGATAAAACACAATCTTTGTTTTCTAGGCAGATTACTTAAAAATTAAACAAACACACAAAAAACCCTTTCATAATTTCTTATCAGCAGTGATCAATAGTCTAAGAAAACTTGTAACTAGCAGTTGAAGGAAAATTAAGTTTCAGTTTTACACAAGTACACAACTGATATTAAAGATTTTTTTTTTTTAAAGTCCTATCACAGAGGAGGAGCAAGATGGTGGAGGAGTAGGAGACCTCAGTTTCATCTGGTCCCAGGAACTCAGCTAGATAGGGTCCAAACCATTCTGAACACCTACAAACTCAACAGGAGATCGAAGAAAAGAATAGCAGCAACTCTCTAAACAGAAAAGTGACCACTTTCTGGAAGGTAGGACATGCAGAGAAGTGAATCCGAGGCAATATTCGGGAAGGTAAATGGCGGGGGAGGGGCCTCCTTCAGCCACTTCTGGCAAGTGATAGAGCCTTGGAGCACAAAATCAGAAATTTTAGAAGTCTGCTCCGCTTAGGGACATTGCTCCAGTGGCTAAGCGGGGGTGGGGGGGTGGAGGGGGTGGAACCCTCACTGGGACAGTGTGGTCTCAGGACGCTCCAGGTCACAGGAAGACCGGGGATGCCTGAGTGAAACAGAGCTCCCAGGTATCAGAGAGGGGAAGCCAGCTGCAGAGACGGAGCTGAGGCGTGGGCTCTCAGCTTGGGGTTGCCATAACCATGATCTGTGGCACAGTCAGGCCACTGCTCCTCCAGCAGGGAACCAACAAGCAGCAGATCCGGGGAGACTCCCCTTCCTCCCCCAGGAGGAGCAGCGTGGGAGTGCACCGCAGGGATCTGCTGGGTTTGGGGACTCTACATGGGGTCGTGCACCAGAGATAGAAATGCTCAGTCACAGGCTGGGTGAGCACGGAGTGTGGCTAGAGACCGGGGAGACAGGAGTGACTGACTGCTTTTCTCTGGGGGCTCACGGAGGAGTGGGGCTCCAAGTTCTCAGCTCCTCTGGGACCAGAGATTGGGAGGCCGATATTTTCACTCTCATCCTCCAAAGCAGTACAGAAAGCTTGCAGGGAACAAAAATTCCCAAGAGCAAACCCGAGCAGATTACTTAGCCCGAACCTGGCAAAGGCGGGGCAATTCCACCTCCAGCAAAGACATGGGAACCATGGCAACAGGCCCCTCCCCCAGAAGATCAGCAAGAACAGCCAGCCAAGACCAAGTTTACCGATCAATGAGAACAACGGAACTCCAACACTAGGGGAATACAGCACATAGAATTCATGGCTTGTTTCCCCCGGATTCTTTAGTCTTTCAAAGTTAATTTTTTTAATTTTCTTTTTCTTTTTCTTTTTTTTGAATTTTTCTTTTTCCTCTTTTCAACCAACATCTTATCAACCCTTTTTTTAAAAATCTTTTTATTTTTCATTTTTAGAGTCATATTCTATCCCTTCATTGTAGTTAACCTTATTTTTGGTATATATATATATAAGTTGCTCTCTCTTTAAAATTTTGGGATACAGTTTCTTCTAACAGACCAAAATATACCCTAAATCTCTAGTGTATGGCTTTGTTCTAGACTCCTGCCTGATTACATTCTCTCCCTTATTTTTTTTAATTTCTCTTCTTTCTTTTTACAACCAACTTCTTAAATTATCAATTACTTTTATAAAATCTTTTATAATTTTCATCTTTACAGTCATATTCCATCCCTTCATCATATTAACCCTTATTTTTGAACATATATAAGTTTTTCTTTCTTTAAAATTTTGGGAGGCAGTTTCTTCTAACAGACCAAAATATGCCCAAAATCTAGTGTGTGGCACTGATCTATGCACCAGCCTGATTTTATTTCATCCTATCCTTTTTTTTTTCTTTTTCTTTTTTCTTGCTTTCCCTTTCTTTTCTCCGAGTATTGGGTCTCTTCTGATTTGTTTAGTGTATATTTTTCTGGGGTCATTGTTACCCTGTTAGCATTTTGTTCCCTCATTCATCTATTCTCCTCTGGACAAAATGACAAGACAGAAAAACTCACCTCAACAAAAGAACAAGGGGCAGTACTGACTGACAGGGACCTAATCAATATGTGTTAGTAAGATGTCGGAACTAGAGTTCAGAATGATGGTTATAAAGATACTAGCTGGGCTTGAAAAAACCATGGAAGATACTAGAGAAACCCTTTCTGGAGAAATAAAAGAACTAACATCTAACCAAGTCAAAATCAAAAAGGCTATTTATGAGGTGCAATCAAAAATGGAGGCTCCAATTGCTAGGATAAATGAGGCAGAAGAGAGAATTAGTGAGATAGAGGACCAAATGATGGAGAATAAAGAAACTGAGAAAAAGAGAGATAAACAACTATTGGATTACAAGGGCAGAAATCGAGACACCAGTGATACCATAAGACAAAACAATATTAGAATAATTGGGATCCCAGAAGAAAGAGAGAGGGGCAGAAGGTATCTTGGAGCAAATTATAGCAGAGAACTTCCCTAATTTGGGGAAAGAAACAGGCATCAAAATCCAGGAGGCACAGAGAACCCCTCTCAAAATTAATAAAACTAGATCAACACCCCAACATCTAATAGTAAAACTTACGAGTCTCAGAGACAAAGAGACAATCCTGAAAGCAGTTTGGGAGAAGAGATATGTAACCTACAATGGTAGAAACATTAGATTGGCAACAGACCTATCCACAAAGACCTGGCAGGCCAGAAAGGATTGGGATGATATATTCAGAGGAGTAAATGAGAAAAATACGCAGCCAAGAATACCATACCCAGCTAGGCTGTCATTGAAAATAGAAGGAGAGATAAAAAGCTTCCAGGACAAACAAAAACTAAAGGAATTTGCAAACACAAAACCAGCCCTAAAGGAAACCTTGAAAGGGGTCCTTTAAGCAAAGAGAGAACCTAAAAGCAAAATAGACCAGAAAAGAACACAGACAATATAGAGTAACACTCACCTTACAGGCAATACAATGGCACTAAATTCCTATCTTTCAATAGTTACCCTGAATGTAAATGGGCTAAATGCCCCAATCAAAAGACACAGGCTATTAGATTGGATAAAAAAACAAAACCTATCGATATGCTGTCTGCAAGAGACTCATTTTAGATGGAAAGACACCTCCAGATTGAAAGTGAGGGGGCAGAAAACCATTTACCATGCTAATGGACACCAAAAGAAAGCAGGGGTGGCAATCCTTATATCAGACAAATTAGATTTTAAACCAAAGACAATAATAACAGATGAGGAAGGAAACTATATCATACTCAAAGGGTCTATCCCACAAGAAGATCTAACAATTGTAAATATCTATGCCCCTAACATGGGAGCAGCCAATTATATAAGGCAATTAATAACAAAAGCAAAGAAACACATCAACAACAGTACAATAATAGTAGGGGATTTTAACACCCCCCCTCACTGAAATGGACAGATCATCTAAGCAAAAGATCAACAAGG
The DNA here is from genome assembly GCF_011800145.1 of Mirounga leonina. Taxonomy (NCBI): domain Eukaryota; kingdom Metazoa; phylum Chordata; class Mammalia; order Carnivora; family Phocidae; genus Mirounga; species Mirounga leonina. Next base: position 80,034,781 of record NW_023270268.1, read on the forward strand.
AAATACAGACTTTAAATGACACACTGGACCAAATGGACTTCACAGACATATTCAGAACATCCATCCCAAAGCAAGAGAATACACATTCTTCTCTAGTGCCCATGGAACATTCTCCAGAATCGATCATATCCTAGGTCACAAATCAGGTCTCAACCAGTACCAAAAGACTGGGATAATTCCCTGCCTATTTCAGACCACAATGCTTTGAAACTAGAACTCAATCACAAGAGGAAAGTTGGAAAGAACTCAAACAGATGGAGGCTAAAGAGCATCCTACTAAAGAACCAGGAAATTAAAGAAGAATTTAAAAAATTCATGGAAACCAATGAAAAGGAAAACACAACTGTTCAAAATCTTTGGGATGTAGCAACGACAGTCCTAAGAGGAAAGTATATAGCAATCCAAGCCTTTCTCAAGAAACAAGAAAGGTCTCAAATATACAACCTAACCCTACACCTAAAGGAGCTGGAAAAAGAACAGCAAATAAAGCCTAAACCCAGCAGGAGAAGAGAAATCATAAAGATTAGAGCAGAAATCAATGAAATAGAAACCAAAAGAACAGTAGAACAGATCAACGAAACTAGAGCTGGTTCTTTGAAAGAGTTAATAAGATTGATAAACCCCTGGCCAGACTTATTAAAAGAAAAGAGAAATGACCCAAATAAATAAAATTATGAATGAAAGAGAGATCACAACCAACACCAAAGAAATACAATTATAAGAACATATTATGAGCAACTATATGCCAACAAATTAGATAATCTGGAAGAAATGGATGCATTCCTAGATATGTATAAACTACCAAAACCGAACCAGGAAGAAATAGAGAACCTGAACGGACCTATAACCACTAAGGAAATTGAAGCAGTAATCAAATTTTCCCAACCAACAAGAGCCCAGGGCCAGATGGCTTCCCAGGGGAATTCTACCAAACATTTCAAGAAGAATTAATACCTATTCTTCTGAAACTGTTCCAAAAAATAGAAATGGAAGGCAAACTTCCAAACTCATTTTATGAGCCAGCATTACCTTGATCCCCAGATCAGATAAAGACCCCATCAAAAAGGAAAATTACAGACCAATATCCCTGATGAACATGGATGCAAAAATTCTCACCAAAATACTAGCCAGTAGGATCCAACAGTACATTAAAAGGATTAATCACCACGACCAAGTGGGATTTATTCCTGGGCTCCAAGTTTGGTTAAACATCCACACATCAAACAATGTGATGCAATATATTAATAAAAGAAAGAACAAGAAACATATGATCCTCTCAATAGATGCAGAAAAAGCATTTGACAAAGTATAGCATCCTTTCTTGATGAAAACTCTTCAGAGTGTAGAGATAGAGGTTATATACCTCAATATCATAAAAGCCATCTATGTGGGGTGCCTGGGTGGCTCAGTCATTAAGCATCTGCCTTCGGCTCAGGTCATGATCCCAGAGTCCTGGGATCGAGCTCCACATCAGGCTCACTGCTCCACAGGAAGCCTGCTTCTCCCTCTCTCACTACCCCTTCTTGTGTTCCCTCTCTCTTGCTGTGTCTCTCTCTGTCAAATAAATAAATAAAATCTTAAAAAAAAAAAGCCATCTATGAAAAACCCACAGTGAATATCATTCTCAGTGGGGAAAACTGAGAGCTTTCCCCCTAAGGTCAGGAAAACAGCAGGGATGTCCATTATCACCACTGCTATTGAACATAGTACTGGAAGTCTTAGCCACAGCAATCAGACAACAAAAAGAAATCAAAGCCATGTAAATCGGCAAAGAAGAAGTCAAACTCTCACTCTGCAGATGATATGATACTTTATGTGGAAAGCCCAAAAGACTCTACCCCAAAAATGCTAGAACTCATACAGGAATTCAGTAAAGTGACAGGATATAAAATCAATGCAGAGAAATCAGTTGCATTTATATACACCAACAAGAAGACAGAAGAAAGAGAAACTAAGGAGTGGATCCGATTTACAATTGCACCCACAACCATAAGATACATAGGAGTAAATCTAGCCCAAAAGGCAAAGAATCTAAACTCAGAAAACTATAAAATACTGATGAAAGAATTTGAGGAAGACACAAAGAAATGGAAAAATGTTCCATGCTCATGGATTGGAAGAATAAATATTGTGAAGATGTCAATGCTACCTAGAGCATTCTACACATTTAATGCTTTCCCTATCAGAATACCATCCACTTTTTTCAAAGAAATGGAACAAATAATCCTAAGAT
>NW_023270268.1:80047013-80144025 GCF_011800145.1 Mirounga leonina
GTTTTTCCATTTCTTTGTGTCTTCCTCAATTTCTTTCATGAGTATTTTATAGTTTTCTGAGTACAGATCCTTTGTCTCTTTGGTTAGATTTACTCCTAGGTATCTTATGGTTTTGGGTGCAATTGTAAATGGGATCGACTCCTTAATTTCTCTTTCTTCTATCTTGTTGTTGGTATATAAGAATGCCACTGATTTCTGTGCATTGATTTTATATCCTGCCTCTTTACTGAATTCCTGTATGAGTTCTAGCAGTTTTGGGGTGGAGTCTTTGGGGTTGTCCACATAAAGTATCATATCATCTGCAAAGAGTGAGAGTTTGACTTCTTCTTTGCCGATTTACATGCCTTTGATTTCTTTTTGTTGTCTGATTGCTGTGACTAGGACTTCCAATACTATGTTGAATATCAGTGGTGATAGTGGACATCCCTGCCTCATTCCTGACCTTAGGAGGAAAGCTCTCAGTTTTTCTCCATTGAGAATGATATTCGCTGTAGGTTTTTCATAAATGGCTTTTATGATATTGAGTTATGTACCCTCTATGCCTATACTCTGAAGAGTTTTGATCAAGAAAGGATGCTGTACTTTGTCAAAAGCTTTTTCTGCATCTATTGAGAGGATCATATGATTCTTGTTCTTTCTTTTGTTAATGTATTGTATCACATTGATTGATTTGCGGATGTTGAACCAACCTTGCAGCCCAGGGATAAATCCCACTTGGTCGTGGTGAATAATCCTTTTAATGTACTGTTGGTTCCTATTGGCTAGTATTTCAGTGAGTATTTTTGCATCCATGTTCATCAGGGATATTGGTCTGTAATTCTCCTTTTTGATGGGGTCTTTGTCTGGTTGGGGATCAAGGTAATGCTGGCCTCATAAAATGAGTTTGGAAGTTTTCCTTCCATTTCTATTTTTTCGAACAGTTTCAGAAGAATAGGTATTAATTCTTCTTGAAATGTTTGGTAGAATTCCCCTGGGAAGCCATCTGGCCCCGGGCTCTTGTTGGTTGGGAGATTTTTGATGACTGCTTCAATTTCCTTAGTGGTTATAGGTCTGTTCAGGTTTTCTATTTCTTCCTGGTTCAGTTTTGGTAGTTGATACATCTCTAGGAATGCATCCATTTCTTCCAGGTTATCTAATTTGCTGGCATAGAGTTGCTCATAATATGTTCTTATAATTGTTTGTATTGCTTTGGTGTTGGTTGTGATCTCTCCTCTTTCATTCATGGTTTTGTTGATTTGGGTCATTTCTCTTTTCTTTTAATAAGTCTGGCCAGGGGTTTATCAATCTTGTTAATTCTTTCAAAGAACCAGCTCCTAGTTTCATCGATCTGTTCTACTGTTCTTTTAGTTTCTATTTCATTGATTTCTGCTCTGATCTTTATTATTTCTCTTCTCTTGCTGGATTTAGGCTTTATTTGCTGTTCTTTCTCTAGCTCCTTTAGGTGTAGGGTTCGGTTGTGTACTTGAGGCCTTTCTTGTTTCTTGGGAAAGGCTTGGATTGCTATATACTTTCCTCTTAGGACTGCCTTTGCTGCATCCCAAAGATTTTGAACAGTTGTGTTTTCATTTTCATTGGTTTCCATATATTTTTTAAATTCTTCTTTAATTTCCTGGTTGACCCATTCATTCTTCAGTAGGATGCTCTTTAGCCTCCATGTATTTGATTTCTTTCTGACTTTCCTCTTGTGATTGAGTTCTAGTTTCAAAGCATTGTGGTCTGAAAATAGGCAGGGAATGATCCCAATCTTTTGGTACTGGTTGAGACCTGATTTATGACCTAGGATGTGATCTATTCTGGAGAATGTTCCATGGGGACTAGAGAAGAATGTGTATTCCGTTGCTTTGGGATGGAATGTTCTGAATAGGTTGTGAAGTCCATTTGGTCCAGTGTGTCATTTAAAGTCTTTATTTCCTTGTTGGTCTTTTGCTTAGATGATCTGTCCATTTCAGTGAGGGTGGAGTTAAAGTCCCCCACTATTATTGTATTGTTGTCGATGTGTTTCTTTGCTTTTGTTATTAATTGGCTTATATAATTGGCTGCTCCCATGTTAGAGGCATAGATATTTACAATTGTTAGATCTTCTTGTTGGATGGACCCTTTAAGTAGGATATAATGTCCTTCCTCATCTCTTATTATAGTCTTTGGTTTAAAATCTGATTTGTCTGATATAAGGATTGCCACCCCAGCTTTCTTTTGGTGTCCATAACCATGGTAAATGATTTTCCAACCCCTCACTTTCAATCTGAGGTGTCTTTGGGTCTAAAATGAGTCTCTTGCAGACAGCATATCAGTGGGTCTTTTTTTTTAATCCATTCTGATAGCTTGTGTCTTTTGATTGGGGCATTGAGCCCATTTACATTCAGGGTAACTATTGAAAGATAGGAGTTTAGTGTCAGTGTATTGCCTGTAAGGTGACTGTTACTGTATATTGTCTCTGTTCCTTTCTGGTCTATGTTACTTTTAGGCTCTGTCTTTGCTTAGAGGATCCCTTTCAATGTTTCTTGTAGGGCTGGTTTTGTGTTTGCAAATTCCTTTCGTTTTTGTTTGTCCTGGAAGCTTTTTATCTCTCCTTCTATTTTCAATGACAGCCTAGCTGGATATAGTATTCTTGGCTGCATATTTTTCTCATTTAGTGCTCTGAATATATCCTGCCAGTCCTTTCTGGCCTGCCAGGTCTCTGTGGATAAGTCTGTTGCCAATCTAATGTTTCTACCATTGTAGGTTACATATCTCTTCTCCCGAGCTGCTTTCAGGATTTTCTCTTTGTCTATGAGACTCGTAAGTTTTACTATTAGATGTCGGGGTGTTGACCTGTTTTTATTGATTTTGAGAGGGCTTCTCTGTGCTTCCTGGATTTTGATGCCTGTTTCCTTCCCCAAATTAGGGAAGTTCTCTGCGATAATTTGTTCCATTATACCTTCTTCCCCTCTCTCTTTTTCTTCTTCTTCTGGGATCCCAATTATTCTAATGTTGTTTCATCTTATGGTATCGCTTATCTCTTGAATTCTGCCCCCGTGATCCAGTAGTTGTTTATCTCTCATTTTCTCAGCTTCTTTATTTTCCATCATTTGGTCTTCTATATTACTGATTCCCTCTTCTGCCTCATTTATCCTAGCAGTTAGTGCCCCCATTTTTGATTGCACCTCATTAATAGCCTTTTTGATTTTGACTTGGTTAGATTTTAGTTCTTTTACTTCTCCAGAAAGGGTTTCTCTAATAACTTCCATATTTTTTTCAAGCCCAGCTAGTATCTTTAAAGTGATGATTCTGAACTCTAGATCTGACATCGTACTAATGTCCGTATTGAGTAGGTCCCTGGCAGTCGGTACTACCTCTTGTTCTTTTTGTTGAGGTGATTTTTTCCGTCTTGTCATTTTGTGCAGAGAATAGATTAATGAGAGAACAGAATGCTAGCAGAGTAAGAACGTCCCCAGAAAATATACTCTAAACCAGTCAGAAAAGACCTGAAGCAGTGGAAAAAGAAATGGAAAGAAAGAAAAAAGAAAAAAAAAAAGATAAAGATAAAAACAAACAAAAAACAAAACAAAACAACAACAAAAATAAACAGAATGTGATCACATATGATCAGGCTGGTATATAGATCAGTGCCACACACTAGATTTGGGGTGTATTTTGGTCTCTAGAAGAAAGTGCCTTCCAAAATTTTAAAGAAAGAAAAACTTATACATGTACAAAAATAAGGGTTGGTATGATGAAGGGATGGAATATGACTGTAAAGATGGAAATTATAAAAAATTTTATAAAAGGACTTGATAAGAAGTTGTTTGAAAAAAGAAAGAAGAGGATTTAAAAAAAGTAAAAAGAAAAAAAAAGGGAGAGAATGTGATCAGGCAGGGGAGTAGAAAAAACCATATACTAGAGATTTAGGGTATATTTTCATCTGTTAGAAGAAACTATCTCAAAATTTTAAAGGGAGAACAACTTATATATATCTGCCAAAAATACGGGTAACTACTATGAAGGGATAGAATATGACTCTAAAAATGAAAAATAAAAATGTTTTAAAAAAAAAGGGATTGATAAGATGTTGGTTGAAAAAGGGAAAAAGAAAAAATCAAAAAAAAAAAGAAAAGAAAAAAAGACAGTTAAAAAAAATTAACTTTGAAAGACTAAAGAATCATGGTAAAAAAGCCATGAATTCTATGTGCAGTATTCCCCTAGCACTGGAGTTCTGTCGTTCTCATTGATTGGTAAACTTGGTCTTGGCTGGCTGTTCTCGCTGATCTCCTGGGGGAGGGGCCTGTTGCCATGGTTTCCAAATGTCTCTGCCGGAGGTGGAATTGCCCCGCCCTTGCCCCCTCCCGGCTAAGTAATCTGCTCGGGTTTGCTCTCCGCAGCTTTTGTTTCCTGCGATCTTTCCGTACAGCTCTGGAGGCGGAGAGTGAAAATGGCGGCCTCCCAATCTCTGCCCTGGAGGAGCCGAGAACTCGGGGCCCCGCTCCTCAACGAGTCCCTAGAGAAAAGCCGTCAGTCACTCCCGTCTCCCTGGTCTCCGGCTGCACTCCGTGCTCACCCGGCTTGTGACCGAACGTTTCTATCTCTGGCACCCGACCCCCGGTGGAGTCTCCAAACCCAGCAGATCCCTGCGGTGCACTCCCGCGCGGCTCCTCCCGGGGGAGGAAGGTGAGTCTCCCCGGATCTGCCGCTTGTTGGGTCCCTGCTGGAGGAGCAGGGGCCCGACTGTGCCGCGGATCACGGTTTATGGCCACCCCGAGCTGAGAGCCCGCGCCTGGGCTCCGCCTCTGCAGCCGGCTTCCCTGCTCCGTTACCTGGGAGCTCTGCTGCACTCAGGCACCCCCGGTCTTTCTGTGACCCCGAGGGTCCTGAGACCACACTGTCCCGGAGGGTTCCACCCCCTGCTTAGCCTCCACAGTGACGTCCCTCAGCGGAGCAGACTTTTAAAAGTTCTGATTTTGTTCTCTGTGGTTCTATCACTTTCCAGAAGCAGCCGATGGAGGCCCCTCCCCCACTGTCTATCCTCCCGAATATTGCCTTGGATTCATTTCTCCGCACGTCCTACCTTCCAGAAAGTGGTCGCTTTTCCGATGAGAGAGTTGTTGCTATTCTTTTCTTCAATCTCCTGTTGAGTTTGTAGGTGTTCAGAATGGTTTGATCCCTATCCAGCTGAATTCCTGAGAGGAGACGAAATCCAGGTCTCCTACTCCTCCGCCATCTTTCTCCGCCCCCCCCAGATTCATCCACTTTTAGCCAGCTTCATTATGCATGGTAATTCTCTTTTCCTCCAACTTTTTGTATCCATTTACATCTATTTGATTCACTTGTTGTTAACAATTATGTTTAGATTACTCATGAAAATTTAATTAAAGAGGTAGCCATCAACTTAAATTATTTTTCTTGCTGACAAATTTTGTAATGGAGATTAAGTGAATTTATTTAACTAGTAAACCCAGGTAGAATAAAGGTGTATGCCTGCATTAATTCTAATGCTGATAATTTGAAGATAGATCTATTTTAGTTAAGCCACCAAACTTAAACTAGTTTAACTTGAAAAGCATTTGCCTTACTTTCTATATTTCTGAGAGTTTTAGGAATACTTTATTTATGCACTTAGTTTAAGCCAATTAAGTAGACCTCTTTTACAAATTTTGACAATACCATGTGGAGATAGAATTACATATGCATAATATACATCCATAGACACACATAAACATACAAATATCATATATTTCATTCCAAAATTTTATTCATGAATCACATACAGCAATACAAAACTCACTAGTTTATAAATAACTGTTGAATCCAAATTATGTCAAGTTAAGGTTTCCTGCTCCCATGGCTATAGCTTTTTATTAATTTTTGTGGAGAAGACTTTTAAGATTTGTACTTGCCCTTGACAAGTAGTTTATGGTGATTATGGGCTACATTTTGGGCAAGGGAACTTCTGTATTTTTTTTTTTAATTTTATTATGTTATGTTAATCACCATACATTACATCATTAGTTTTTGATGTAGTGTTCCATGATTCATCGTTTGTGTATAACACCTAGTGCTCCATTCAATACATGCCCTCTTTAATACCCATCACCAGGTTAACCCATCCCCCACCCCCGTCCCCTCTAGAACCCTCAGTTTGTTTCTCAGAGTCATAGTCTCTCATAGTTCATCTCCCCCTCCGTTTCCCCCCCTTCATTTTTCCTTTCCTACTATCTTCTTCTTCTTCTTTTAACATATAATGTATTACATGTTTCAGAGGTACAGGTCTGGGAGCTTCTGTATTCTAAAAGCCTCTTTCCCCCTTTTATTTTCCTTGGTCTCTGTGGGCAGTGTTTTAGTTATCTCCTGGGGTATTTACATTTCAAAGATATGCTAAGATTTACATTTTCAAGGGACAGAGAAAGAATGCAAGATTTTCTCAGAAGAGTTTTGGGGTATATTTCTCTATTATCAGAAGTCTTGGGTAATTACTATTTAAAATTTTCATTTGTATTACAGGTCAGAGGGTATGGGAAGCTTTGTCTGTTTCACTGCCAATCACCACAACACACTCCTCTTGGCTCTCCCACTTTCCCAGAGATTCCACCTTTTAGTGTCCCAATTAAGCTCTGTCACAAGCCCCTAGATCTTAATCTGAGGTGGTTCATGCACTCCTAGCTATGCAAATTGGCATGCTATAGCCTCCAACATATTATCCTGCTCTTCCGATGCCACCTTGTCTGCCAGCCTGGAAGCTAGCAGAGTGGTAGACACTTCCTTTCTAACCTCAACTTATCTTCCACCTTTTTAACTCCAGCATCCACCTCTAATTGGACATTGGGTAGTCAGCCTAGCTGCCTACATTAGAGGTCATCCCACTGTGGCAGCCATAGCCATAGGTTTCCTTTCTTTGCTGTGGGTGGTATGCTGTGAACAATTCCTTAATCAAATACATTAGACCAGCCAGCTTTTTGGGGGTGGTCCCATACTCATACGGTAGTCCACAAGCATCTGACATTTGGGCCACCCTTCCCCACCTAGATGTTAATGTCGAACCTGGAGTTTCCCCTGTAGATGTCTCTTTCCCAAGACCTATTTCTAATGTCTCCTTGCTGGCTCACCAATTATTGGCTTGCAACTTTGGAAGTTTCCTGGATGAAATCTGAAGCTGGCCCCCATCCACAGAGGGCAAGCAGAGACCAAAGGAAAAGGAGACCATTTTGACTGGTAGGTGGCAGTTTTAATAAGCAAGGGAACTTACATACAAGGCTTGTCTTGGGAACTTACATACAAGGCTTGTCACAAGTCAAATAATTCTCGGCACCAACCTGTCAGAATCTTAACAGTTTATATAGATGCTTTACCAGGGTTCAGTCACATATACAGTCCACACACATTACTCCTTTGGGATTGCATCCTTGAAATGGCTCCAGTTATGGGAACAATGGCCAAGGTGTACATTCTGAGGACAGAGGAGGGGTAAGGAGGCTTTGATTGCCCAGGTTCAGCTGATGGGTCAACCGGTGGTAATGTCCTCCTGATGACCTCCTCCAACATTAATGGAAATGGAAATCAAAATGGTAAAATAGAAACAAATATGGCAAGAACAAATGAATTTGATCAGGAGGAGATAAATGTCTATGCAAACTATATTGTGGGTTCATTTATGAAAGCTGTAGATTGGACCCTTGTATCTGACCCAAAATGAGAGCAGGTATAGGTCATATCCAGTGTGAAAAGCACAAGATGATGGTAAGAAGCTTCAGTTGACTATATTCAGGGCCATGATGGTCAGGACCATTTCGTGATACCCAAATATAGTTTATTTTATAATGCTTACTAATAACAACTTAAGTTTTGTAGTACTTTTTCACAGTCCTTCTTGTTTATGAAATATTTTTATACTCTTTGGACCAGGAATGAGTTCCTGTTGATAAAAGTTACTGTGAAACAAAATTGTGTTCAAAGTAAAGAGAAACTTTCTAAAAATCTATTACTATTAGGGGGTAAGACAATTTCCTTGGGAGGTGAGAATTTTCCTGTCCTTTGAAACATTAAATAGTGGCTAAAACATTGGTTATAGGTGATACTGGAAAAGGAAGGTATTTGTTTTATGGGATGAGGGTTGGTTTGAGCAGATAGACCCTAAATTCTCTTCCCATTGTAATATTCCAGGATTTGTACTTCTGCTACACAGCATTTACTAGATATGTTGTATCAATGGACTCCTATTTGATCTGGTAAATAACTCTCAGTATATTTATCTTGATATTTTCTAGTCCTTGCTACCCTTTCAAGATTCCTACAGTTTTACTGAAAAAAGGAAAAAATAAGTAATGCATACCTTTATTCAGATATGATTGTTCCATGAATTCTGGATTTTCTAGCAATGAATGGTGTTGCTCATTTTGAAGCTGGAATTTCTTAGAAATTCTGCCTAGGCTCTGGTAATGAAGTCAGCATCATCCTGCACATGTATTCCTCACCTCATCCCCAATGCTCTTAAGGATACCAGGATACTAGTCATGTTGCTATGACTATTAATGGCCAGTCTGGTATAATAGATTGCATCAGCATAGTGCCTCTTCAAGAGTGTTTACATAACAGTTGCTAGCATTTAATGAATGCTTCTTATGTACTAGGCACTATTCTCAGGGCTTTATATGTGTTAACTCATATAATCTTCAAAACAGCCCTATGATATTGATGCTAATTTTATCCTGATTTTGAGGATGATGAAATTGAAGCCCAGAGAAGTTAATTACTCAGTCACAAAGTGAGAGAGAGAGAGCTCAGATTTAAACTCAGAAAGTTTGGATTGCAATCTCTTGAATCTTTAAAATATGTTGCTTCTTGCTAAATTTCTACATGAAATGATGTAGTCCATACTAAAAAAAAAAAAGGTGTTTTTTTTTTTTTTTAAAGATTTCATCTATTTATTTGACAGAGAGAGACACAGCGAGAGAGGGAACACAAGCAGGGGGAGTGGGAGAGGGAGAGGCAGGCTTCCTGCAGAGCAGGGAGCCCAATGGAGGGCTCAATCCCAGGACCCTGGGACCATGACCTGAACCAAGGCAGACGCTCAACGACTGAGCCATCCAGGCGCCCCACAGTTTTTGTTTATAAACAAAACTAACAAATGAGAGGCAGTGAGATGAGTGGAAAGAATATTACAACCAGGAGTGTAGACTTTGGATTTCTGGTCCTGATACACCTCTATTTAATTCTGGGTGAATCATTTAGTGGCTGTTCCTCATCTATGTAGTGCAAATTGATTTCATGCTCTTTATTTGTTTCATTCCAGACCTTTCACAAATCATCTTCATATCCATGATCTCATCTAAGTTTTATAGAATAGCAGTGATTCCCCACCTCTGTTCCATCCACTCTGTTGCAGTTAGTAAGGATCCTTGGACTCCTAAGCCGTGTCTTTTCCTATAAGCCTTGATGATCTATTTTATGTGCACAAAATCATTTTCTAAACTGCAGCATAATATACCAATATTAACTTTTATAATTAATGTGGCAGGCAAAGATGAATTGGTAATGCTTTCAGCAGAAGGAGGTAGCAAAGAAAGGATAATTTTGGAATTGTTTCTAAGACATAAAATTAGTTTATGTGAAAGCCACGTGCATTCTTAATTTATTTTGCTTAACTCCCAAGACAAATGCTAAATTGATGGAAAAGTATGCTGCTTCTCTGTGCTTCAGTAAATTCCTTATTTTGTAACATGAAATGATAAATGTTAGAACAGCTGCAATTATGAAGTTAAGGAACCATACAACACACAAATATACACACACACGTTTTTTTTTTGCTTTTTTTTCCCTTCAGGGCTATTGATTGGATTTGTGCCACAGAAAAGTAATCCATGAGTGATATAAATATATTTTCACTCATTTTTCTGAATCCCTTGCTTGGTATAGCTTTCTCTGTGGGAGGTTTACCTCAAGAATGAAAAGAAAAGAAAAAAAAAATGTGAACAAACCAGCTCTCATGATTTATTGTCTTAGAATAGTTTCTGAGATATTGTTCTCCTTTACGTACAAGTGAAATACTTTTGCAACAATTGAGTACTAATGGGAAGGAGCTGGGAGTGGGACTCAGCTGTGGTCTTGGCCATTGAACAAATCTTTAGCTTCTATTTTATCTTTGTATACTTAAGAAGCAAGAATAGGAGTATTTGTTATTTCTTATTTAATTTCTTTTTTAAGCACTATGCTCTAAATATATACTATTATGTAGAGGTGAGCCTGTGTGTCTACTTAATCCATATGCAGTCACTGTAAATCCTTTTATTGGTTATATATTTGAAATCCAAGAATTCAGTACTCTGTTGGTGTTCTGGGAAGTCACATGCAAGCAGCTTACAATATGGCTTAACTTCCCTGTTGTCTGCTACAAATAAACAAAGAGACTTGAATCTGCCCCAACTGTTTAGTGAGATATATGTAGATCATATAATATCATACTGAGAATCCTAGAAAATCATATTTGGAAGGGGCCATAGAATTCATTAACACATTTCTCAGGGAAACAGAGCCACTGTACGTATCACTTGAAAGAGGGATTTATAGTAGGAATTAGACCTTACCCAAATGTGGGAGGAAGGGAAGAAGTGACAGTCTAGAGGGGAGTTGGAAAATCCATGAAAAGATCACTGATCAGTCCACTTTAAGCACTAATGTGAGTGGACAAATAGAAGCTTTCTTGGAAATTCAGGATATCAAACACTTTTAGTCTGTGAATTAAGACCACGAGGCGGGAAGCTGTTAAGGGGTTGAATGGAAATCTCCAACCTTTCAGGAAGTTAGGCCTCTGTAAGACTGCAGCCATATTCTTACTAGTGGGCCTGGGCCATGGGGCTGGCAGTAGGGAAGGTGAGCTCTAAGCAGAGTGGAAGGAAACACAGCTATAAGCAGAGTGTAAGCTGAGGTCTACTGGACACTTCTGCATCTGCTCAGCACACCATGCCAGAACCAGACAACCTTCTAAAAGTAATGATCCCTCTTTTGTCAACTCTAGTTTAACACCATAAAGAGAGGGGCACCTGGGTGGCTCAGTTGTTAAGCGTCTGCCTTGGCTCAGGTCATGATCCCAGGGTCCTGGGATCGAGCCCTGCGTCGGGCTCCCTGCTCTGCAGGAAGCCTGTTTCTCCATCTCCCACTCCCCCTGCTTGTGTTCCCTCTCTCGCTGTCTCTCTCTCTGTTGGATAAATAAATAAAACTTAAAAAAAAAAGACCATAAAGAGAAAGAGATTCTGGGAAATGTTGTTTCCGGCCTTAGTCAAGTTGTCAAGGTACAATCCACAGGATGTCTGATGTTCTAATCTTTCAGACAAGAAATCTGCTGCCCTGGGGGAAGTGACCCTACCAGGCTTGATGACTTAGGTAGAGAGACAGTCAGAACAAGATTCAAGGTCTCTTGATTGCTTGGGTAGCTTTTTCACTACATCTTTTGTCTAGTTTTTTTTTTTTAAGATCTTCTTTATTTATTTTGAGAGAGAGAGCATGAGCAGAGGCAGAGGGAGAAAATCTCAAGCTGACTCCACACTGAGCATGGAGCCTGATGTGGGGTTTGATCTCACCACCCTGAGATCATGACCTGAGCCGAAATCAAGAGTCAGGTGCTCAACCAACTGAGCCACCCAGGCACCCCCATCTTTTGTCTAGTTTATATCTATGTATATTCTACATGAACACAATTATTTGAATGTGGGCTAAAATCTTTATATAGGTCATTCATCTAATATCTTATTAGAATTAGTATAAAACTTATTTATGAACATTAATATGATTGAGTTTTTTTGTCATGTTAACATTTCAAGGAAGTTTGCATCATGTTCCTTAGTAGTAGGAGAAGGACATTTTCTGTACAAATGCTAAACAATGAAGTCATTATATGACTATTCGAAAGGTTTTTCACCCAAACTGCATTTCAGAAGAATAACTGATACCAGGGAATGGAAAGACTACATAAAATTATAACAATTGTGCTTGTGATTTATTAAGAGCTTATTATATATCAGTCACTATGTTAAAAACTTCATATATCACCTCCTTTTCTCAGTGGTATTTCCTTGTTTTTAAATTATTTTCATATAAATATGAAAGCATACACCTATACAAATTGATTAGGAAGCACAAACAACTCTATAAAAAGAACCACATTGTCATAAGAACAATAATCCTAGCAGAAGATAACTTACATGGAGTCTGGATCATGGTTTGGTTTTCAGTTTTCTTTTAAGGTCAAAGAGTTTCTTTTGGGGAATTCATTGGAAAAAGCAATTAATGAACCTTGGGAAATAGAGAAAGTTCCATAATCTGGCATCTGGCAGATCTGTAAAATAAGCTGGATATTGGATATGGATGGGGAGTGAGATGTTTGATCTTTATTTCTAAGCTCACCATGGCCAACTTCCAGTTCTCAGGAAGTGGTGGGATGAATGTCCTCAGTTGCCAGCAGTGACTGGAAAGTGAGAGTAAGAACTTTAACACATGGCCCACGTTCATAAGAATCTGATAGAGGTTCACCAGAGCAGAAGGTATCTTGTGATGACAGCCATTAATGTGTCTGTTCTTTGGGCCATGTTGCTTGAATCTGGGCTGGTTGCTCTTTATGTCTCGTGCAGTTGTCTTCCTGGGATTGATTATATCTGTCTCCTGTGTTGGATCACCTGAGTCCTATATTGAAGTGGAAGACAATGTCAGAAGCTTTCTAAGAAGGGTTCGTGGGTTTTTTGTTTTTTTTTTTTCTTTTGTGAACTAAAATGTTTCTGTCTTATCTTCAGACTTAATTTTTTTACTAAACTGGATTAAAAATTTAGATTTTTCATTACTTACTAAGAATGTTAAAGGCATTATTCCATTTTCTTCTTCCTGCCTGTGTTGTTTGTTGAGAAGTCCCAAACCATTCTGAATCCCAATCTTATGCATAATATCTAGTTTCATTTTGCTCCTCTCTGGAAGCTTGTAAAATTTCTCTTTTTGTATCCTGAGTTCTTATATTTCTTCAATTTGGATTTATTTTCTTCCATTTTATATCAATTCATAGTTCTTATTTCTGGACAAATTTCCCAAATTTCTGGACAAATTTTATAAGCACTATCCTCCTCTCTCTCCTCCCTGTTCCCTCTTTCTGGAACTCCTCTCACTTATATGTTGGACATCCTAAACTCATTGTCTACTTTTTTAAATCATTTCTTCTCCATTTTCCTAAATCTGTTTAACTTTTCTGTTGAGCTCCTCACTTCTGCTATTTCATGTTTTTAATTTCTGGTAATTTTTTTTCTTATGGCTCTGAACATGAAAATTAAAGTTTTTCCTAAATATACTTCTCTTCACATAGGCTCTATCCCTTTCAAGTTTTTTTTTTTTTCCGGTTTATTCTTGTTTCTTTTTTGTTAGAGATTTCCCTCAAATATATGCTCATTCCTGGTGGTTGTGTGTTCATGTTTAAGAAGGGGAACCCTAAAATGGTTTGGATTTCCTGAGTGCTTGGATGGGTCTTATTACCTGAACTCTTGGTGTGATGTTAGTCATTCTCCTTAGGCTGGTCAATTTGGAAGAAAAGACCCCTTCAATATTGTCATTGTGGGTTTAATGCCTTAAAACATATTTTTGATGTATTTTAAATTTTTTTTGGAGGTGAGGAGGTATGATCAAAATGTTTTTAAACTAGTCTCGTTATCTTATTAAGCCTCAAGCAAACTAAGACGGGGGTAGGTAGGTGGAAAGTGTTAATCTTACCCTCTTGGAAGTGAAGTAATGGGTTTTGTGAGTTGTCCATCTTCTCATAACTTGAATGGATAAGTCAGGATTTGAACACAAGGGAGGCTGATTTCATAGACACTATACTAAAGATGTGTGGAACAGAGAGCAGGTGCAAGCCTAGAAAACAGTTTCTCTGCTAGTTTATGAGGATCTGACAATTCCTTGTATATATGTGGATGAAGAGGGAATCAATACAAAGGCACTTGGAAGTGAGAAACAATATTATTTGACTACATAACTTTGGGCATTTTTAATCCTTTTAAACAGAGATGTGCATTCTAAATATGTTGGTTCTACATTCAAACTAAACTCCAAGTGTGTGCATTTCTCTCCAACTCCATTGCCATCTTTTTGTCACTAATCACTCATGTTTTCCAAGATTATCATAGTAGCTTTCTACATGATCACCTCACATGTATTCTTGTCCACTCTTTACATATAATGTATAGTGAACCTAGAAGAGATATTTCCTAAAACTTGCATCATGGCCTTTTCTGCTTAACATGTTTTAAATATTTTCCATAACAACAAAAAGGTAAAATATGAATCCTTAATGTGGTCCACAAGGCCTGCATAGGCTGATATCTATTCATTTCTCCAAACTTTGCTCTTACTTCACTCATCATGCTCTAGATTTTATGGCTTCATTTCAAATCCTTGAATGTACCTAGAGACTTCCTGCTTTAAGGATTTTGCTTATGCTGTTCTCTGCTCTAAATGCTCTTCCCATTGCTGCCATCCTGCGGCTACCACATAATCCTCATTCAGCACTCATCTTAAATCAGGTCCTCAAGAGGTCTGGTAATGCCCCATGTTAGTTAGGTCCTTTATGCTTCTTATAATGTTTCAGGCTTTCTGCATGTAGTATCTAGGCAATCAGGAAAAGAATCTAGACAATCTGAACAGTCACACCTTCCATTGTGTATATTTGCTTCTTATTCCAAATACAAATGTCAGAAGCATATATTATCAGATGAGAGGGTGCTCTTATTAATTTACAAAGTGAGATTTAAACAACCCAGTTGATATGAGACAATGAAATGAATTGGGACAGTGAGCATCAGAAGCTTGGGCTCTGCCACCAAGTTGATTAATCACCTCATTCAAGTCAGATTGTCTCTATGGGCTTCCTCTATTTCTGAGATGAAGACTTTGGACTGGAACAATTCCTGTAGAACCTTCTGGCTCAATATTCTGTGGCCGTCTGTTTTAACACTTGGGTGTCAAATGATTTTCAAATAGTGCCAAAAGCTCTGTAAAATTTTTCAAAAATTTAAAGTAAATCCTAAAACATGGTAATTTTTAATTTTTATTTTTAGCAAGATAACTTCCTGGAGTAGGCTTAGATTTACTTTCATAAGTTTTTTAATATATACTGGGGCACTGAGAATGGTTCAGTCGGTTAAGCATCAGACTCTTGATTTCAGCTCAGGTCATGATCTCAGGGTTGTGGGATAGAGCCCCATGTTGGGCTCCACAGAGTCGGCTTGTCCCTCTCTCTCTGTTACTCCCCCTACTCTCTCTCTCTCTCAAATAAATAAATAAATGAAATCTTCAAAGAATTTTTTTGTATTGATTGTAATTCTACATTAAAGTTAAATTATGTTTCCCGAGGGTACACCAGTTGCTGTGAGAGAAGTGATGTTCTAAAAGTACCACAGGAAAAAAAAATTCAGAAAATGGAAACGTAATTAAATGTCTGAGGGATGAGTCTTACAATGGTTACTATGAAAGGGCCTAAAACTGAAGCATCCTCAAAACTGTGAAAAGAAAAAAGGTGTTTTCTAAATATGCAACTGCCTGTAAATGTGCATAGGGATAGACTCCTGGATGGCCACAAACCAATATTCAAGTAATGGCTGGAAAGGAAACACTATTGATTAGCCTGTTGCCTCAGCTGTGATGCTAACCCTGAAGGCTGAATGAAGGCACTAGTGAAGAAAGTTCAAGTTTTAATTTACAGTTGACTGACAGCTTTATCAACAGTGAGAGGGCAATGTTTGCTCATTCTAGTCTGCTAAAGACTTCTGTCTTCTCCCAGTACCAACCATAGGAAGTTATCCTCAAGGAGAATCCTGAGTGGATCCAGATTCATCACATTTTAACTATGACTCCAGAGAGCTCTTGGGAAGCTCTTAACGATACTGATTTTAATACTTTACAAAACTAAAAGGGCTTGATCTTGACTACTAGTAATATGTTACTGATTATACCTTTAGGAGAAATCTCACGATTGAAACCAGGACTAAGCAAACTTATAAGAACTTAAGAAAGCCATGCCAAATGAGACCAATGAGCAGTGGGTCTTGTTCTGCAGAGTCCTTTTAACAGCAGCCTCTCTAAAGGACAAGTTGTTGACAAGCATATGGAAGTTGTTATGACATTAATCTCAAAGGTTAATTTAAGTACTATAAGTATTCCTTATACACTTATAGTGATGATAATTCCTTATACATGTGAAGCATTTTAGAATTTTCCAAAAGGAAAAAAAAAAAAAAAAGAATTTTCCAAAAGGCTTTCTTGTCTACTGTTATCTGTTATCTGTATTGTGAGACCTTAAATAATTACAACTCATATTTTTTTCTTCTAAGCACAATGCTTGGCATATATAACTATGCTGTAAATGCATGTTGAATAAGCTAAACAATTTGATTCACACAAAAATCTATGTGAGGCATATATACACAAGCATTATTATGCAATTTCACCTATCTAGAAAGAGTTTTAGTGGGTGGTCAGGGTGCCTTAACTAGTTGATTCCAGAAAAATAAATGAGATGTAAATACTCTGATCTTTCAGCCTTAAAAAAACTATAGATTAATTCTTGAGGAAGAAAAAAGAGATATAACCAATACAAAAATCTGCAGTAATGGAACTTTTAAAAGAATGCATACTTTATTTGACCACTATTATGATATATATATATAATAGTCATTATATACATATATCTATATATATATATGACTAGGTAGGCAACATACATTTCTTACATGTATAGAAAGCCACCTCAAATCAGAATTTATTTGTTCATTTCTTTTACTTTCTGTGCACAGATATATCTTAGTGTTTTTTTGTTTGTTTTGTCTATAGTGACCATCACCACTAATTTTATAGTGTTCACCTCACGGTCTTATCTTTGTCTTTTAGCAGGTAAGGAAGGTATTTGAATCTTCAATCCTCTGATGTCTTAAGGGAAATTTGAACTGTGTCTTAAAAGATCAATGGGTTTGTAGGCCAGTTGTAGAGTTGGGTGAAAAGTACTTCAAATTGAGGGGCACCTGGGTGGCTCAGTTTTTAAGTGTCTGCCTTCGGCTCAGGTCATGATCCCGGGGTCCTGGGTTCAAGCCCTGCATCTGGCTCCCTGCTCAGCGGGAAGCCTGCTTCTTCCTCTCCCACTCCCCCTGCTTGTGTTCCCTCTCTCACTGTGTCTCTCTCTGTCAAATAAATAAAATCTTTAAAAAAAAAAAAAAAAGAAAGAAAAGTACTTCAAATTGAGAAAACCATGTGAGGAAATTCCTGAGGTTTCTCACCTCAGATAAGATACTTGGGGGAATGGGTTTGGCTGAGGCATGAAATACTTGAAAAGGAGAGGTTTGGGGTCAGAGCTAGATTATGAAGCACCTTAAGAGTTAAACAGAACATTTTCTATCATGAGCAGGAGGAAGCCTTGATGGTTATTTAGCACAAGAGTGACATTGTGGGTCACTAAACATGTTTTGTTTTTGTTTTTAACAGTAACGAGGGCATAGCCACATCTATGCTTTAGTATGATCATTTTGGTAGTAATGAAAGAAGAGTGCTGTGTGTGCGCATGCATGTGTGTGTGTGTGCATGTGTGTGTTTGTGTGTACTTGTAAAAGAGGACCGGAGTAAGAAGGGGGAGGGGTCACAATCTAAGAAAGACTATTTCAATAGTCATTTTAAATGGAAAGCATATCTACCTTACTAGATATTTAATGTAGGGCAAGTTATTTCTTCTCCCCAAGCCTCGTTTTCCTCATCCTGTATCCTATAGGATTGTTGTTAAGATTAAGAGAGAGCTTGTATACAATTAAAAGCATCATGCCACGTACATAATAGATGCTCAAGGTCTTTTCCCAATGAAACCTTTCAAAGCTGACACATCCTATTGGACAAAGGTAAAAATGCACAACAACATCTTTCCCAAGACTGTCTTCTTGGCCTCCCACAGTGAAGAGGGCTTTGCTGAAGAGGCCTATAGAAAGGAGGTCCTCTTGTCACCTGAAGCTTCTGCTCTTTTACACTATACAACCAGAAAGTCAACAAATCCATGAAAGAACACTCCGTCATGCCTGAGAAGCCAAGCATGAGCTCTGGTGTTTGCTCTCCTCCCACAGTAAGTCAAGCGTGATGTTTCACTTATCTCAGAGTGCTTGTAGACACTTGGTCCTCATATATCGTTTTGCATTTCTTTAACCCAACCTGCATATAAGAGGGAATGGTAGAATACTTACTCTTCAGTATTTACTGCATTCCCCCCACCCCACCCCTTCTTAAATGGCTCAAGCCCTCTTATGATGAAGACAAAGTAGGAGTTCTGTCATATTTCAATGACTGGAAAGGGTTAGCCTGACCCATTATGAATAGACAAAGTATGCAGCAGGCTTTAATAACAAAGGAAGATCTATGTTTGGGATTAGTTTTATCTTCTGAGTACCCAAAAACAACCATAATACTCAGCACAGAATGTATAGTAGATACACATGGAATTGAAAGACAGTAGTTATTTATGTTGTCATTATTTATACACACACACACACACACAAACACACTCTTAAACAATTAGGCACCTATTATGGTCAGATACTGTTTTAAAGGAAAGGACATGGAGATAAACAGCATTGTTTAATCTAAAATATTTGCTGAACACTAACTGGGCACCAGGTCTCCTACAATGTTATGGGAATTCAACATGCCTATGTAATAGTTCCCTCCCTGACAATGTTTCTTAAGGAGTGCCCCTTAAGACGTGGGCTGGCTCAATAGCAAAAACTAAGCAATCTTTATGATCTTTAACTTAGGATGTTTTATAGTTAAAACAGGTTTCATATCTAATTCATTCCATTTTATCTAAGAAGGATCAGTCATCTGAAATATGCCTTTCCATGTTTTGTTTCTCTTTTGGGACACTTTTATCACTTACACTGCTGGAAAGATAGAAGATCAGTATTTCCCTCTCTACAGGCATTCAAACTGTGGTTTCTCCTCAGCTCTGTACTGATGAATACTCTTGACACTCAGTTGGATGGTCTTCCTCAGTCTGTCATGGTTGATTCCTGAGATTTTTAAATGGAGCAAATAAGGAGGTAAGTGAGTATTTACACTAAAGGATCTTAGCATGCTGTAGATTTATGACTTTTTGCCTGAATACTTACAGAATTATATAAATAGTTCCTTTGAACTCAGGTTTATTTGTTACTCTGTCATGAGATACAACTCTATGTTTGTATACATCTTTGTGGTTGGAAGAACATTGTTTGGGAGAGCTAAGGCATTCCTTTTAATGTTTGGCCATCTGAGTCCTTTTGTTATGAAATATGGTAAACATTCCTGGGTTATTTATGTCAAATTTTCATCAGTGACCTAAAAAGTCATAGATTAGGAGATAGGGAAAAAGGACAGATCTCTATAGTCTACGTGCAATATTGTGTTGAAATAATCATTTGGAAATTTAGTATTAGCTAAATACTAAGGGAAACCAGTAAAAAAGAGTGAGTAGTTCATCATTTAAAGTGTCATCTAGGAACACATAGGGAACTTCTGTGTCTGAGGTTGGCAGTAGCAGTTTAAAATTAGTATTTAGGTGCCTTAATTTCCTAGAGTTGCCTCAAGAAAAGAAAAAGGTAAATTTCCATTTTTTCTTATGATGTGTATTAAAATTCTAAGGTTGAATCTACTTAATTCTTCCACTGAAGGTTTGATGTTGGAATATGTTCAACTTCCTAAGAAAAGTCCTCTAAAGATTGCTGCCAAGATATTACAATTTGACCCCATCATTTAAAAAGCTGGTCTCCTGATTTATTCCATGAAGTGGAAGGGAAATTGGATCTAAGTATGCTTTAGTAACTAACTGAATTCACAGACCCAGTTAAATTAATCTAAAAGATTAGTATTCATTTTTGTTCAACCTGACAGAGTATGTTAAGTGAAGCTCAACATTTTGGGCAATCTAAATCTGTTATTAATTCTATGCAGACAAATTTTCCATCTGTTAAGCCACTACTAGATACTGGTATGAATTTATTACCTGGAAAAGCCAAGTTTGATATTTGTACACATATATGCTTCTAGTTAACCTAGGTCCAAATCATTCACTGAAAATATCAGCACAATTTTCTTAAGTTGGAGAAAATGGCTATATTTTAGTTCAAAATTCTGTTAAGTGTCAGTGGAAAAGAGTCAGAGCCTAATCTATATTCCTAATAGAATGCCTTACCAACTTTTTTAATCAGTAGATACTATTAGGGCCATCAACACATTTACATAGACCTGAAAAGTAGAGTATCTCTGATTATTTGTTATTGTTTTAAGAATCTCTGAATGAATTACACATACATTTAATCATATATGAAGAGCATCGATTAGAACATCCTAAACCCACTGCTTACATTTCTTTTTCTGAACTCATCTGTCAGAAAGCTTTGATGGCTATCTGGTTTCAAGTGTATCCACGCCAGTGAAGTGGCAAAAATCCTTTCAGAACAAATATATTGCTTCCTTCTTGTTCTGCTACTTGTTGTATGCAAAAGAGTCATCTCTTTAGACAAGATGGACAAATTTGTATTATCTGGTTCTTTCTTTCTGTTAAGCTGAATTTGAGTATTTTCTATCTAAGGCAAGATACGGATCTTACCAGTACCAAGAATGACCTTTGGCCTTCACATCAGAAAACAGCCCCTAAGACTGTACTTTGTCTTTGCTTCCTGTCCCATCTTGTTTCTGTACAGACCAAGTCTGCTGCTAAAGGCTGATCAAAAGACTACTCTTTGGAATATCTTTTACCAGGGCCAAAAGACTATATAAAGGGAAAATAGAGTTTTCCCTGTGCATTTATCCAAACAGCATTTCCTATGAACCAAGTTGTTATATTTTTCTTCCTGCTGGATTATTTCTTTACCTATTTCCACTACAAAATAATGGTTTTATTAAACTTTTCTTAGTGAATTTGTCACCCAAGGGAGTAATTCTTTCAAAACAGAGGTGGCATGTGAGGACAATCTTTTGAGACTAAAGTAAACTTTTTTTTTTTTTCCCCTGCCAAGCTATTAAAAACACTTAATCTCCTGAAAGACACCTAAGACTCCTTTGCTACTCAGAAGAGAAAATCACCAGAAGGAGCTCTGATGATCACAACCCAGATTTAGTTACAGAAAGAGGCTGATGACATTTAGAGAACCACAAGCTGATTGGTGTGCGTATTCAACAGGACACTCACATGTATCAGGCAATTAATCATTTTGTAAAATATCATATTTTAATAAAGTCAGTGCTCCATATAATAACAATAATAATACTAATAGATAAAATATGTGGGTACACTATATGTTGGCACTACAAATTTTCTACCTACGAAATTTTTTTCATTATAATACCAATCTTATGAGGTAGGTGTATTATCTATCTTTCCATTTAATAAATGAGGAAAGTGGAGGGGGGGTTAAATAAACAAATAATGATAATAATAATCATTATAACAAACTCTTATCCATATTTACTATTTATCAGGCCCTAGTTCTAAGAGCACAATCGTATTAACTTGTTTAATCCACCATAAAACCCACCGAGTAGATATTATTAGTTCCAGTTTTTAGATGAGGAAATAGAAGCACAGAGAGGTTAAGTAATTGCTCAAAATCTCAGCTAATAAGAGGTGGAGCTGGGTCTGAACTGCTGGTTTCAGGTTCCTGAGTCCTCCTCCTACTGCTGCATTGCATGCCTCTGCCTCTCTAGCCGTTAATTTCCAATGATTAATGACTGCTTAGTGGAGGAGATGGGCCTTGATTTCAAAGTTATGCTCTTAATTGCTGTATTGTATTCTAATATCTCTCATTTACTAAGCACACAGTCATTGAGCTTAGTGCAATGTCCCGTAGCTTTCATTGCATACACATTGAAGGGAGTGTACAGAGATAATCTTTGCCCCTAAAATTTTTACTTTTGGGGAGTGAAACTGCTTACTGTACCAGAATAACTTCTCCCAGGATCTTTCTGGAGTCATTAGGGATCTCTCCACTATGGCTTCTGTAACTTTGACTATGGAATGAGTTAAGTGGTCTCTCACTCAATACATTCCTTGAGTTTCTTAAAGAACTGCTATAATTAGTAAGAGGTAAGCTACTGCTAAATGTTCTCCCCCCTCACTAAGAAGAGACAAATGGCTGAACTGACGGCTGGACAGTGCAGAGAACAAACCTCTCTGGGGAGTGATGCCAGCTTTAAAGTGCTCAGCTCTGGGCGCCTGGGTGGCTCAGATGGTTAAGCATCTGCCTTCGGCTCAGGTCATGATCTCAGGGTCCTGGAATCGAGTCCCGCATCGGGCTCCCTGCTCCTTGGGAGCCTGTTTCTCCCTCTGCCTTTCTCTCTCGCTCTGTCTCTCATGAATTAAAAAAAAAAAAAAAATCTTAAAAAAAAAAAGTGCTCAGCTCTTTGCTTTCTTAGGTGAGAAAGTGATGGTGCAACATGAAGAAATGAATGCTAATGAGTCCAAACTTCAATTATTTTATGATCCTCAAGCATTCTCTATAAACCAGATATAGTGTAGTAAAGGAAATATTATTCCTTTCTGGAGATACAAAATAATATTGAGATAAAAGTAGAGAAGAAAGGGCGCCTGGGTGGCTCAGTTGGTTGAGCCACTGCCTTCGGCTCAGGTCATGATCCTGGAGTCCCGGGATCGAGTCCCGCATCGGATTCCCTGCTCAGCAGGGAGTCTGCTTCTCCCTCTGACCCTCCCCTTTCTCATGCTCTCTCTCTCTCTCTCTCTCTCATTCTCTCTCTCAAATAAATAAATAAAATCTTTAAAAAAAAAGTAGAGAAGAAAGTAAATTTTTTAAGAAAATAAGATCCTAAAATTTTGCTAAATTTATGACTAGTAAGAGCTTAAGTGTTACACAGAATGAGGCTAAACTAGGAGTCTGCTGCCCAAGTTCAAGCCCTCACTTAAATCTTAGATTCAGTCTTACAGATAAAATATTGCTATATGTAGTAGACTTTGTTTTTATTAAAGGAAGTGGCATATTCTCACAGTCTCTCTCTCTTTGGTTAACAGCAACCTCTTCCTTTTCTGAGCTCCTACAGTTCATACCATTCATCTGGACTGCCATAGGTTATGATATCATGTATTACCATTTATTACCATACATGGGGCTCTACATTATTATGTCACTTTATTCAGCACCATTGTAAGCTCTTTAAGGGTGAGGTCTACGAATTCCAACGCTTCACAGTCCCTGGTCCAAACTTTTCACAGTGCTTATTCCTTGCCAAATGTGGGAGTTCAGTAATTGTTAACGGGTTGAGATTAGGCCACCACTAGAAAGCTATTCTTTTAAAATTAATGCTTTCCAAACATATCAGTGGAATTCAAGCTTAATATTTACTGACTGATAATAATGAACGCATTAAACTAGAGACAGATCTTCATGCAAATAGCTGCAACTAATTATAGAAATGTAAATATGATGCTGGATACAGTTACTAAAACAATTGTCAGCTAACACTAGCTTATCATTTGCAAGATCACAGGTAGTTCTTTCTCTTAAAGATGGCTTTTGAGTATTGGCGTTTTCAATAAATGATGTATTTGCACTAGTAACCATGTGATGAAGAACTAGTATTTTTTGGATGACTTCTCATAAAAATAGAAGGTATAAATTCACCCTTCTAGATCAAATGACCAATAAGAATTGTAATGTCAATACTGTTTTTCCTGGGAGGGTTTATTTTCTCATCTTAGTTTGAACTGAGCAAGGACATTTTAAATCTATCACTTGGAATTAGGAGGCTATGGGTCCATGCAATATGAAGATTGCAGTTATATACTAGGACAGTGGAAAGAACACTATACACAGTCTGGATATCTGATTAGAAGTCCTGGCACTCTTGACAGCTTTCTGTGTGACCTTGAGTAAATAATATCTGTATAACAGTCTCCTAACAAGAGCATACTCTGATTCCTGAAAACAGAAGGTTTACATTCTTACTCATACCTTTGGTCCCAAGTCTGCTATTTTTCTTTCATTCTAGGACATTACCTTGCTATCTAAGAGTTCCTCTTCTTGGAATGAAAACTTCAAGTTCATAAAGAAAACAATCTAAGGCTGAAATAGCCTTTTGTGTTGTAAAGAGCTCTAGAGTCTCAAGAGATATCTAGTTGACTGTGCAATAAATGGTCTTGGCAGCTTGGATGTCAGGCAGTTAACTAGGTCAAAGTGGGTGATTTGGATTGATGCTATTTACCTGTTTTCCTGTTGTATAATTTTATTTGCTTTGGATAAGTTATTCTTAATAAATATACTCAAGTCAGAAATTGGGTGCTTTCTCCCACCTCTATTGCTTAATATTGTGTTATAATGGGCAAGTGACATGTTATCTTTGAACTTTACTTTTCTATGTGTAAAATAAGGATCATAATATCCACCTAACAGAATCTTCATAAATGTTAAATGAGCATTTATCTAAAATATTTATACCTTACTAAATATTTTCAAATTCAAGGGATGATAATGATGATACTTTGCAGAGAATGAACTAAAGATCTGAGGGTGATGCAGTAACTCCTTTAGATGTTTGAATATTATACAGTGTTCTAAGTAAAATACCAGCAGTTTTGAAATTACGGTAGCTTTAAAACTGTATGGGCTTACTCTTAAACTCCAACCTTCAACAAAGATTTGCCCTAACAAGAAGGAATCATTTACCTGAACACAGCCTATTCACTTTATAAAAAATTAATAATACTTTTACAACTGCTACCACTATCATTATAATGATAATAGTAATTTTTATAATGTTGATACCATATTTCCAGAATGATCAACCTCCAATTTTTTTAAACTGATGAAATAATTTTTTTTCTAAGAGTGTGTCTTATTACATTTTGGGAATATTTTTTACCTATATCTTTTCTTGGAGTTGTTGTGAAGTGGGGTGGAGCAGTTCCTTTCTCCACGCAAAGGACATTAAAACACATACTTAATTGGGATTGGGAAGAAATATAGGTATATATAGGAAGAAAGTTCCCTTTTTTGTTTGAATGGAAACTGTTTTCCCTTCAAAAGCTCAGAATATGAAGTGTTATACTAGATGTTTTGACGCCTGCTCAGAAATCCCATTATTTCAAGAATTAATGTTGAGCCATAGAACTCCACGACTGGTATTTTCATAGCCAGCTTGTTCAAATCCCAATGTTTCTGAACTATGTACAGCCAGAGAGCATGAGTCCATTGCTTGCCTTGAAATGCTGGCAATCACATCATCATGATATAAGGATTTGGCAGCCTGTCTTCATGAGCAACTTTCATAGCTGAAATGCATGACTTCATTTTCAAGTCCTTTGAGAAGTAAATCATTCAAAAATAACTAGGGATATTGAAGATATTCATTAAGGAACTAATTCTTCCCAACTTTCTTTTGGAGATTAGCCTGGGAAGTAGCCACTGGTATGTGGCTACTCCGGGGTTTGTGGTTAGAACAAGTAGAGGTGCATTAACAGGAGTAAGCAATGCTGACAGGTACACACTGGGGTCTGTGGTGTGCATTTATGAGCTATTCAGCTAAAAAAGATAGGGGCAGAGAAAAATTTACAGACAGCTTAAAGATAGAAAAAGAAATCCAGCTCCTGACTGGTAAACAAAATTATCTCATTTTACTGAGGGTATCTCATTTTAAAAAATAAAATGTTCTAATCTCATCAAGTTCTTTGGAGTATTTTTCATATGAGCTAATTAAATGTTATAAAAATTATAGATAGCATGATGAGGTAGGGAGTTTACTTTTAAATGAAAAATTCTATGTATGCGATTGCTTATCTTAAGTGAACAAGGGTCAGAATCATCAGAATTTAAGGAGACATGTCCTATGTAATAACTGGCCAGGTAGGTAGATAGTGAGTCTTATATTTGTATTTTGTTTGTTTGTTTTAATGGGAAAATGATTCTGTCTCATCTAGCAAGTTATTACACTGAACGCTAGTTTCAACTAGGTAACATATATCAGGATCACCTATGAAACAAAATAAATGGGGGGCAAGACTCTGTCTCCCAAAACTCTGACTCAAACATTTGAGAAGGCCTTAGAGTTGTGCCCAATTAAACCAACTGTTCATTTCACAGAAGATGTATCCATGCAAAATACATTTCTTCTGAATTATTCTTGACCAGACATTAACTTTTACCATCCATATTCTTTCAAAACAGTTTTCACTCCCCTAGTTTCTCTATTAGACTATAAGAAAATTAATTGAGATTAACACATATTCTGAACTGAAGTTTTGTGTACAACAAGCTTCTCTGTTAATCTATTTGCAAATAATTCCAATCAATAAATATTGTCTGAATGTCAACTAGGGGCCAGACACTGGGCTAGGTTCAAAAATTTGAAGATGAATAACACGCAGTTCCTGACCTCAAGCTGCTCACAGTTTAACTGCAGAGATACAGACCCAGTGTATAAGCAGTGCATATCAATGCCTTTCTCCTTGGGCTACATTGTACTTTATACTGATCCCATAATCTTATTGCATTTTTCTTGTGTCTCTATATCCACATCCATCATTCTAAGTGGGTTAAAAGTCTGCTAAGGGTAGAGAAATACCTACAGCCCTATAGGTCTCTTGGTACCTAGCATATAACAGGAATAAATAAACAAAAATTGATTAAAAAAAACAGAAAACGGAGTAGTGCAAATTTGCTTGTTCACAATCATCAATCAAGTTGTCTTAATCTTGAAAAATAGTGTAGAATCCATTTGTTTCCAAACTAGAAAATTCAAGGCCATTTGCTTGTTCTTCACAGTCTTTACATCCAAATCCAAAAAGATTTGTACCAAAGAGCAGAGAATCTGAGTGATTATATATTATATTTTTATTTTCATTGATTTGCTTGGGAAAAAATGATCATTTCCGGGCTTCTGAAAAGAACATGACATTGAATTTCAGATACTTTTCCCCCACTCTGCCTTCTGCTCTTTCACCAAAGCTATCTTCCTAGAGAGCAGATTTGATCTCTTTTTCCTGTCCTTAAAAACCTCTTTTGACACTCCAGTGCTTACAAGAGAAAATCCAAACACCTCAGCAAATGAGCCTCTTTCTTCTTTTCGCCTCAGCTTCTATCTTCAGGCCCATCTGTAAACACTCTCCCCACTGTACCTCAAATGTATCAGCCATCTCTTCAAACAACCTGCATCTTGCCACATGCAATAATTTCTTCTGAGGGGTCCTTCCTCCTTGATATGCCTGATAAAATCCTAATCAGGTTATAAATCAATCCTCAGTACCATATTTATGAAGCATCCCTGAATTATCCTTCTAAAGTTAGTATTTTTTTGCCTTCTATAGTGAAATTCAATTTTCAGGCTTCTACTCAGAATCCAGTTTGAAAAATTTTACTACTCCAGTCTTGCTACTGTACGTAATATTTGTAAATCTGTCAGTCCTTTGAAGTAAGGTCATTACAACTACAGGAATTCTTTCTAAAGCACAGATAACTTTAGAAGAGCTAATACACTAACAATCCCTGGAATTTACCCAACACTTCACATATTACAATAAATTTACATATTCAATTTCAAACCAGGAAGACAAATATTTCTACTCAATAATATTCAAACCAGAGAGCTAGTCTCTCTTTTTTTCTGCAGCTAAATGTTTTGTGAGACCTTTTGAATTTGTCAGGTCTATGTCTGTCTGGTCAAGATTCCTCCCGATAATTTCTGCTATTCTGGCTAGTGAATAGACAGCCTCCCCAAAAGTGGCTCAGCTGAAGGTAGCAGAGAACCACATGGAATTCAATGCTGAGAACAGTAGCTTTTCTCAGAAACACTCTGAGCTCTCCATTTTTTTCAAAGTATGCACACACACACACACACACTTTCAGAACACTATACTTTCAGAATAAATTTATAATATGCAGTTAATTTTTAAAGGAAGAAATAGATATGACATAATTTCCATTATCTAAGGCTAAACACTATTCTGATTGTGGTCTTTATCTTTATGGTCTTTTTTTATTATTATACATACACATGCAGATGACACTTGCAACCTGTGTTTGTCACTAAGGTGTACTTTGAATATTTTCATATCTTTGATAGTTCTTTGAAGCTGAAATTTATAAAATGTTCATTGACGTTTGATTGAAAACTCAGAGAACATTTACTACAGAGCTAAGGACAATCAAAGTTCAGCTGTTTAACCCATTGGAAGGGAAAGTGGAGGATGATACCTGCCCAAGGAAGTTTTGGGGAAGACAGTGTGTCCTAGACAGCTCTGTTATAATAATTCCCTGGGACAGCCATGCTACATGGCATGACTAAGCCTTATTTTCCTACAGAAGATGATGATTTACTTTCTCAATTCTTATTCTTAACTTTTTTGTTTTTTTTAAAGATTTTATTTATTTATTTGACAGAGAGAGACAGCGAGAGAGGGAACACAAGCAGGGGGAGTGGGAGAGGGAGAAGCAGGCTTCCCGCTGAGCAGAGAGCCTGATGTGGGGCTTGATCCCAGGACCCTTGGACCATGACCTGAGCCGAAGGCAGACACTAGCGACTGAGCCACCCAGGCGCCTCCAATTCTTATTCTTAACTCTTAATTCTCTGTGATATATTTTGAAAATGAACCCTCTCTTTTTCTCTCTCTCTATATACATACACCCTTAAAGAAATGTCTGTGGGGCCTCAGTTTCTCCATGTATAAAACAAATGTGTCAGCCAGGTATTTTTCAAAACTTTATCCAACACTAATATTTCCAGTTTCTGAATCAATTTTCTGGACTTCCATTTAAATATGATATACCTATTATCATTAGAATCAGAAGAGTCACTCTTTTTTAAAAGTTTATGGTTTCATTCAGTTAAATTCCCTGTAGTTTGCTAGGCCTATGATTTTGCAAACATAGTGGCTAGTTCATGACTTTTAAACAGAGCCTCAAATTCAGTGCAAAGCCTCAAACTATGTTACTTATTAGTACACTCTGTTTCTTTCAACACTAAGTTCTTAGATGCTGGTTTGTGGCCAAGTGATCTATTCTGATTTTCTCAGCTTCATTGTTAATGCAATTCAAATTGTGGTCTGGCTTTGCCGAGTTCACTACTATAGAGTAGCTTCCAAACTTTTCAAGCCTATAAATTCAAGCCAGGCCTGCATCTTAATTCTCACTTTTAAAAGTATGAAAGGATCAAATGCATGATAAGGTAGCACTGTCAGAGATCTCAGGGCTCTCAGTTCCCACCTCAGTCCCCTTCCAACAGTATCATGCTGTCTTTATGATGTTAGTTTGTGAAAGTGTCTCTTTTAATAAGTACTCAAAAATGTTCCTTTATTTAACACTAAAGGAAATGGTGGTAGGTAATCATGTTGCTACCTTCCATCCTCCTGACCTTTAGATTTTATGCTAAGTGATTTCCTGGAAGTGAATCCTACCACATCAAATGCATTTTTTTTTTCCTTCCAAAAGTCATTAACTTGCTCTACCTTCTGAATTCATCATGACTCACAGGTGTAACGGCCCCTTGAGGAATTGCTAAATGTCTCAGACATTTCAGAGATGTTCTGGGTCAAATTACCATTTAGAAAGAGGACACTTAAATTAGAGGTGAATAAAATAGTTGAAAATCAACCGATTTACTCCCTGAAGGAAGCAGGAATATCTCAATTATATGCAGTATCAGGTCAGGCTTCCCTGGAGATTTTACAGTGATATATGCTTCCAGTGTCCCTGAAAAATCAAGCCTTTATGGATGACCTAATTTAGTTATAAAAATAATTGCTGTAAAGTAGTCTAAAACATTCCAGTAGTCTAAAACATATGCCTTTTAAAATTCATTAGTGCATTTGATTCACTTGGAAAGAAGATTACTTATCTATTATTGGGTCTCAATTCCTCTTCCTCATGTTTTTCTTCATTCAAACCTGTTCAAATGAGCTCACAAAATCTTCCTTAATAAAAGCTGCTCATTCTCATGCAGGAAACTTTATGGCACTTAATTTCTTTCTTGAGCCACCTCGCTTTTGTTTTGAGTCATAATAAATTATGCTTCTTTCTTTTCTCCATTACTTTGTAAGCAACCTTATGCAAGAAACTAGGCTTATTCTCTTTCCCTAGATAAAGAGGTTTATCCCTCTTTCCCAGCATAGGTTCTGGAGTCTAGTAAGAGTTCAACAGATGCCTGAATTTCACTGAACAAAGCCGTTATGTGTTTTGTTTTACTCACTGTGCCACCCACGGAAATGCTTGGAAACGTATGGGTTAATGGTAATTATAAAAAGAAGTGTTTTTCTTAAATCTGTGGCAAGAAACTCAGAATCATTCCATTTGTGTTCAAAAGAATAGTTTTTAGTTTTGAGTTAGAAGCCAGGAGAATAAGCTGATTTTATATGTGAAGAAAACAAAATTCATAAGCCATTTAAACCACCAAACCGAAACACAAACAGGAATGGGCTGTTAGGTATTTATATTAGATTTAACTTTCATTTTTTTTAAAATGAGGAACTAGCGTTAGCTCAGTTTCTAAAAAGTGATAATTTACCAGCAAACGATCAGGTTTGTCTGCATGGCAACAGGATTGGCAGTACTTAGAAAAGGGACCAAACAAAGAGAAATGAACAAATTACCCAAAGTGTCAACCCCAACCTATTTATTTGATTTAATCAATCTCACGGCACTTTAGACTTCCTCAACAAATAAAGGCACAAAAGCTGAGTTAGGTCAGTCATCCTTCTTGGGGAATTTATCCTGCTTACAAGCAAAAGAATGTAAAATTGGCTTTTCCAACTTCTATTAAAGCATTAACAATGTGAGGCAAATCCAAAACATCAGCTGAAACCATTAGCTTTAAAATGAACCCTTTATTTAAATAAAGAATGCATTCTCAAAGGATATCCTACATTATAGTTGCATTTCACATCTGCCAAAAAAAAAAAAAAAATGGCTATGAAACTAAGAACTGAAAGAATGCAGTCATGGGAATGATGATTTACATATTTTTTTAAGATCACAATAGTATTTATTTCACAGTCAAGATAATCAATATGAGGGTTTTGTCTGCTTCTAAATATATTCATCTCAATTATGCACTGGGATTAAGGAAATGACTAGAGTATGTGTCCAAAGACCTGTTGCACACATAGTGAGATGTATCTGGAGCATAATTCCATTTATCACCTGGCTTCCATAAGTCCTTATCCGAACAAGAAGTGGGTGGGAGAGGGGGTGCACAATTCATTTCAGAACCCATGGTTTAGATCAGTTGGGCTTCCTTTACTGCTCTAGAAAGATGGGGTATTTCCTTTTCTCCAGTGAATTGTTTTATTTTTATAAATGGCTGTTGGTTTCTTTGGAGAAGAATGAAGTAGGTATTTATTTTATATATATGGGGTGGGATTGCAGAGTTTTCTCTCCACAGGACTCTGCCTCTTTTTCAATGGATAGATTCTGGGTCTAAGAATTGTCTCATATAAAGAAACTGGATAAGGGATCACTATTTTCCTTTGCAATTACTGACATAAGCTTTCTGCTCAACATTTAACTTTTTTCTGTTTTTACAGTTATAGCCCCTGTCTCATTCTTAGAATCACTGTGGTCAGCTAGTTATAATCGCAGATCCCTAATGTTCTAGACCCCCTGGTTGCCACCCCAACTTTATAGGTATTTTCAGGTCACCTCTGATGATTAAGTGCCAACATCTGGCCTTTCCTATTTTCCACATCCAATCATCCCTATTGAAACTAAAGATCCCAGCTCCATCATCATCTCCTACAGTCAACCCTGGCTTGAAGAGAGTAGTCAGCACTAACATTCTCAGTAAAGCCAGTGGTCCCCTCACATAGGCATCTCTTACTGTCTTAGGGAAGAGAGTGTCATCTGGGTCTTCTCAAGTAACACAGAGAAGTAATTGGTTTTCTTGTCTCACGAATTAAACCCGTTCTAACTTGCCCACCTTCTGATTCCTTTTACAACATTCTGATAAAACAGTTCTTGTTCATGTACTATTTGCCATGTTTATTGTGTCCAAGACCTAAAGAAACCATTCTAGCAATGTTTTAGAACCAACTCTAAATGCCTTTGTAATAAGGTTAAATCTTGAGTCACAGAGAGTTCTTCTATATCAATAAATATTCTCTTCTGCTGCCTTATATTCAACACTTACATCCTGACCCACCACTCTTAGGAGTCTCATATATTCTCTTGGTTCCCTCTGATACACATTATCTAGAATGTGGAACAATTTTATAATAAAGCTATCTACTGTCCGAGCAGAGAATATATTTCCTGCTCAGCCTATGCTGAAATCTGACCCAAGTTATTGGTCTACAGGCAATCAGGAGAGACAGGGACAGATTTTAAGAAGGAAAAGCATCCCCTCTTGCAAGATCTCCACCTCAGATAAGATCTTCATATAGTCTCCAGGCAAACCTCAAGGCAAGCATCTGTGATCCCAGGAATCAGAAGTGAAGGAGTGGGAAAAGTGAGACAAAGGAGAGGGAAAAGTCAGTTATCACTATGGGGAATCAGGGCTTAATTGTGCTGGGCCCAAATAAGAAACTAAGCTGAATGTACTTCAGAATTGCCCTTAGAGTGGATAAAAATCCTGGGGGCATTGATTTACCCATTCCTATGCTCTGTTTGTTGAGGGTTTCCTCAGCAGTATTGATTCCCCTATAATTAAAGGTTGCATCTGGGCATGACAGAGCAGCTTTCAAAGAAAGCCAGGCAGGGAGTCTTTGAGGCATATTCTTGATGGGGAGCATATGAAGTACATAGAATATTCCATCACAGTCATACTGAAATCAAATGAGCAGAGGGAGGGTATCTTGGCACATCACATGCATTCAGCTAAAAACGATGATTATCATGTCAATCCCACTTTGTAAGACTGCTCTTTGACTCAAAATTTCAGCAGGACAAATTCTATACTCTTAGCAAGTCATACCCTCTTTAAATTGACTTGTGCTTTTTCTTTAAGACTCACATACATAGAAATCTACTCTCTAATTACCTATCTATTCATGTAGAACTTGGTGTCTGCAAGTTTCTAAACGTTCATAACTTCCTGACTTTGCACGTGGTATCTACTCTGTCTGACACATCATTAAATCTCACCACCCTTTCTATACAGAATAAACTTAGAAGTCCTTAGTGTGACATTCAAAGCTCTACAGTGATTGTCTCTTCTGCTTCATAATTGTGATATTATTTTCCAAACACCTTAGAAAATCTTTATTACTTGTTTTTTAAAAAT
This sequence comes from Mirounga leonina, assembly GCF_011800145.1. Taxonomy (NCBI): domain Eukaryota; kingdom Metazoa; phylum Chordata; class Mammalia; order Carnivora; family Phocidae; genus Mirounga; species Mirounga leonina. Next base: position 80,080,224 of record NW_023270268.1, read on the forward strand.
ATTTTATTTATTTATTTGACAGAGAGAGCGAGACAATGAGAGAGGGAACCCAAGCAGGGGGAGTGAGAGAGGGAGAGGCAGGTTTCCCAATGAGCAGAGAGCCCGACGTGGGGCTCAATCCCAGGACCCTCGATCATGACCTGAGCTGAAGGCAGATGCTTAATGACTGAGCCACCCAGGTGCCCCTATTACTTGTTTTTTTAAAGTCTCAATGCAATGGTCACATGCATTATGAAGAATCATGAGACTTATCCATACCACCCACACCACTCAGTGAGTTGACTTCATCCTCACTTGATGACATTATATGCTATTATGGTGCTTATCATACTACATCATGATTATCTGTCACCTACATTAGCATGTAAGCTGCTAGAAATAAGATACATTGTCTAATTTACATATTTATATCTCCAATACTAGTTTTTCAGTAATTAAGTATTGAATCAATAAAGCAAGTGAAGATAAGATTTTTATATCTTTTAAATTTTATATAAAAAGTAAAACTAGCTCTTTGATGGCTAATCTGCTGACTCAACACTATTTAAAACTAAATAAATACAGATTTTAAATACAATATTTTATTTCCATTTATACCCTACGTTAGAGTTAACAAATATGATTGAGTTACACTTTTATAAAATATCTTAGTGAAGGGCGCCTGGGTGGCTCAGTTGGTTAAGCGACTGCCTTCGGCTCAGGTCATGATCCTGGAGTCCCGGGATCGAGTTCCGCATAGGGCTCCCTGCTCGGCGGGGAGTCTGCTTCTCCCTCTGACCCTCCTCCCTCTCATGCTCTCTGTCTCTCACTCTCTCTCTCTCAAATAAATAAATAAAATCTTAAAAAAAAAAAAAAATCTTAGTGAAAATAGAGATAAATTCAAATAGACATTTGGAGAGTAATATATCTAACTGTATTATATCCTTTTAAAAAAGAAAGGAAGTGAATTGTGTAAGACTGATGAATCACAGACCTGTATTTCTGAAACAGATAATAAATTATGTGTTAAGAAAAATAAAAAAGGAAGATAGTAGGAAGGGAAAAATGAAGGGGGCGAATCAGAGGAGGAGACAAACCATGAGAGAAACAAACTGAGGGTTCTAGAGAGGAGGGGTGTGGGGGGGATGGATTAGCCTGGTGATGGGTATTAAGGAGGGCACGTACTGCATGGAGCACTGGGTTTTATCCTGGAACACTACATCAAAAACTAATGATGTAATGTATGGTGACTAACATAACATAATAAAAAAAATTAAAAAAATTTAAAAAAATAAAAAAGAAGGGAAATTAATTTAGGTATTTGGATAGGAAGCAGTAGACAGAAAGTTAAACAGCTTTAAGAAATGAAATGCATCCCATCAAAACCCATGTAGAAAATGTTATGAATAATTTAAGCATATGATCAATAAGGGCTGTTGATATTTTCATAATTTTCAAAAGACTCAGTCTCTGTCAAGTGCTAGTGTATTGTAGAAACATAAGATTCAGTTGGTGGAAGAACGAAAGCCTTAATTTCCTGAAAGTTAACAACAATTGTTGGCAGCTGAATTAGAAAAGAAAATTATAACAAATCATGACAATTTTTTGGTCTTTTTTCACATTTGCAAAGTGGGGAGATGGGGTTTCATAAGCTGAATTTATCATTCAGGTAAATAAAAGTTATAATTTTTCTTTCTGCCACTAACCTCACTCAGCTTTTAATTTTTTTTCTCTTATAAGAAAGCTACCACATGAAGCTCCCTCACCATTTTACTGTCCCTCCTTCTCCCATCAGGGTCCATGGAAAGTTCGAGATAGACTAAGATCTGGGTATAAATGATCTAGAAAGGGAAACCCCCACATCTATTTATATATTTATTTATGATCTATTTCTCTTCCATTAGTCTTTAAGAGTCAAGAAGTTTGGTACTTGTTTTTGTTCACTTCTGAGTTGCTGTTACCTTGAGCAGTATGTGGTAGGATGTAAAAATTCAATAAATCTTTGTTGGCTCAATGAATAGTTTAACTTTCAGTTAATCTGGGGTTAGAACAATTTGTTCTTTTACTTAGGACTTAATAGATATACACTTAATGATTCTCCCAATAAAATAAAATAAACAATGGTTTTTTAAATGCAAATTTTAGGTAGTCTTACAATAAAATAAAACATTATCAAAGGCCCAGACCAAAGTCAAGGCAGGAATCAAAAGAGATAAGAAAGCTTGGGAGGCAATTTTTATCCAAAGATATTTCATCTGCCATTTTGAGGATTTCATGGAGTGATGGAGACATGACATGAATTCTAAGGCCTGCTGAGGTGGACACTCAACTAGGGAACACAGTATAAGGTTAGGACTACAAATGATCATAGCTTTAAAGAAAGAGCGGGTGAGGGGAAAAAGGTCAATGTTCAGAAAATGGGAGAAAAAAACTTGCTTTTTTATATCTTGAATTTTGAGAAAGGGAAAAAAAAATCTCCTGAAAAATTCACAAATATAAATTGACTCTCATATGGTTATGTGACTCAGAGTTACACACTTATATGGACCAACAAAACTAAGGTCAGATGTTTATTTTAAAAGCTCCCAGGTTGAAAATGTCCCTAGTCACCTGGCAGAAGGAAACACAAATCCTCTTTGGAAGAATACAAAATCAGGGCATGAGTTTTCAATCCAAGAGTGTTCTCTCCTTTCAATTTTTTGGAAGAGCTTGAGATAGATTAGTGTTAGTTCTTTTTTCAATGTTTGGTAGAATTCACAAGTGAAGTCATCTGGTCCTGGGCTTTTCTTTCCTGAGAGGTTTATGATTACTAATTCAATCTTCTCACTTTTCTTTTTCTTTTTTAAAATATTTTATTTATTCATTTTTTGAGAGAGAGAGCCCACAAGTGGAGGGAGGGGAGGAGAGATAAGCAGACTCCCCGCTGAGCAGGGAGCCCAGTGAGATGTGGGACTCCTGGGATTATAACCTGAGCCAAAGGCAGATGCTTAACTGACTGAACCACCCAGGTGCCCTACAATCTTTTTACTTGTTCTTGGTTGTTCAGATTTTCTTCAGTCTTGGTAGATTGTAGGTTTCTAAGAATTTATCCATTTCTTGTTGGTTACCCAATTTGTTTGATTTGTATAATTTGTATGATTATTCATAGTAGTTTACATAATTCTTTGAATTTCTGTGCTATCAGATATAATGTCTCCTTTTTCATTAATAATTTTATTTGAGTTTTTCTCTCTTTTCCTTAGTTCAGCTAGCTAAAGAGTTGTCAATTTCCTTTATCTTTTTAAAAAAACAACTTAGTTATTTTCTATTGTTTTTCTAGTCTTTATTTCATTTGTTTCTGCTCTCATTTTTATTAGTTCCTTCTTTCTGCTAACTTTGGGCTTAGTTTCTTCTTTTTGTTGTTCCTTGAGGTGTACAGGTAGGCTGTTTATTTGAGATCTTTTTCCTTAGTGTGGGAATTTTTCATTATAAACTCCCCTCTTAAAAAAATGCTCACTGTTCACCATTTGGTTTTTTTGCTTGATAGAGGCTGTTATTGACACAATTGCAATTTTTCATCTCATTCATTATATATTTCAGTTCCACAATTTGTTTGGTTCTTTTTTATGATTTCTTTTTGTTGAACTTCTTTGTTCATGTATTATTTTTCTGATTTTGTTGTGTTGTTTATCTGTGTTCTTTGCAGCTTGCTGAGCTAACCTTAAACTATTATTTTTGTTCTTTATCAGGCAATTCATAGATCTCCAGTTCTTTGGGGTTCGTTACTGGTAATTTTTGTGTTCTTTTGATGGTGTCATCTTTCATTTTTTTTTTTTCCAAATTCCTTGAAGTTATTGTTGACTTTGAAATACTGTTGTCTTTGAAGAAGTAGCCACCTTCAGCAGTCTTACACTGACTGCCTTCAGGAGGGAAAGATCTTTACCAGTCAACCCAGCTAGGAATTCTATGGGTCTTAGATCTTTTCTATGAATGTACCTACTCCAATCTTGTTCCCTTTGGAAAGGAAGTATTTTCTCAACCCTACCAAGCCAGACTGGTTCTGACAGCTTCCCATTTGTTTTCTCTAGGGCAATGCCCTGAAATGTTCAGAGTAATACACTTCTCCCAACTCAGTAGAGTTGAGCCCAATGTTTGTGCTCATGTATAATCTGCAGAGGCTTCTGTGTGCCATCTACAGGTGGCATGCAAGAGCAGGAGGAGTGCTCAGAGTACTGGGGTTGCATGTGGACTAGTTTGGGGGCCCTCAGGTAGTGCATCCTATGAAGTCTGTGGCAGGTATCTTGGTGGAGCCTGCCAGGGAGTTAGGAGAAACCATGTGCCTTTTTGAGTTTACCCTGGCTATTGTGAGTCCTTGCCCCCTTTCTCTGCTCCTAACAATCCTCAGACTCTTCAGCTATGCTGATCCCCTAAGTGTTCTATGTGAAGCAATAAAGGAGTGGATCTCTTGGGCAGTGTCCCACAAGCTGGGGAAGCCAGTTACTATGTTCTCTACTTTTCCCCATTAGAGAAATCATAGGCCAAAAAAGTCTTTCTTGGTACTGAGCTACTTTGGGGGAAGAAGGACACAGGTAAAGTGAAACTTGTCTTATTCTCTTCAGTGCATCTATTTTTGGATATTATTGGCTTTAATAGGGTTCTGGGGCCTCTCCACTGGACTTCCAGGCTTCCACAAAATTACTCTGTTGGTGGTTGTCCAAATCAGTGTTTCTGTGTTAGGGGTGAGTGCTGAAAACTTTTTCTGCCATCTTGCTCTACATTCATTCTCTGATGCCATTTTGGGTTCAGCCCAAAGCAGGGATCTATGTAAATAAGAGTATTCAACTTTTAGCTACCAGGTGAGATTGATAATATCAACAATTTAGAAAATGGTTGATTTCATTCTTGAAATACCAAAAAAAAAAAAAAAATCAATTTTTAATAGTGAGAACAATATATGTTAAGGATTTGAGCTTAGGTCAAGCATCAACCACCAGAAAGTTACAACTAATTTGAACTCTGCAGAGCCAGTTAGATTTCACATGGGAACAATCCTGCTTCTCATTAAAACCAAAACATCGACAATTATCCAAGTATCATCATCAGCTCAGGGAATCAAAGCTCCTTGCATTCAGGCTGAAGTCATGAGAAGGGTAATTCAGAATAAACAAAAGCAGTTTTCTAGGTGTGATGCATATAATGTTAGACCAAGACAGGCTGTCTGGATGCTAATTTCAACTCTGCTTTGGACAAGTTTCTTCCCCTGCTTTGGCCACAATTTATTTCTATATAAAGTTAGTGGGTTAAAATAAAGCTTAGGAATTAAAAATATGACCTAAAGGACAAACGTAATTTGCCTATCTCAGGGCAGGGAATCCCCTGATATTTTTAGCACAATGTAGAAGTCTTAATTTGCTGGTATAGCTCACCTAATATGGGGCCTGAATTGATTAAACATTTCAGTTTTAAATTGCTGCCTCTGGAAAGTGAGAGAAAGGAGAAAGAGCTGTTGAGTTTTTCCGTAGGAATTATCATCTCTGCAATAGGAAATATGTTTTCATTTCTACGTGTCACGCCTGATGAGATTTCTTCCACGATAAGAGGTTTAAAACACCTTTTTACTTTCACAGTGGAAATAGAATGCTGATCTTGCAGCAAAGAGGCATATAAGCAGTGGTCAGGTGAGAGAAACAAAGAGCCACACATCCTAAATGGTTCTGCTAAAATGACATTATATACTAGTTGAAGTGTTTTACCATTTGTAACTTGGACATTAAATTATAGAAGTGGGTGAAAATATTTCACCAGTTAAAACAATATCAGATGTTTTTTAAATTGCTTTCCTTGTTGTATAGCATAAACCGAAAAAAAAAGCAACACACACTCCTAATAATTTTTAGCTAAAGTTAGGAAAGTGATTCATTTTGGATACTTACAAAGCACCTTACATTTTAAAGTTTTAGAAAACTAAACTTGTGGGCACTATTTTGTCCCCATATAACTCAGCTATTTCTGAGGGTCAAAGAAGTCAAAGCTGTAAGTAACAACTTGCTCCTTGGGTTTACTTTTTGATGTTGCTTGTTTGGAATGCAAGCAAGGGCTGGGATTACCTTTGAACCAGCTCATACCAATTTCACAATCTCCTGCTCTGGCATGTCTAACGAAAGTGGTTTTATTAGATATAAAAAACTACTCATCCAACTAATCATCTAAGACTTATTCCTGAAATGTGTTGGGGGATGTTGAGTGTGAACTTAAAAAGATTTTAAACTCCCATAACATTTTAAAATCAAAGAATATTTGTTGAAATGTTGTCCTCCTTAGAGATGCAGCATATAGGGGTTTCTTGAGGAAAAGCCTTATTTTCCCTCATTTCTTTTGAGTGCAGTTTGGAAAATATGTACTTTAAAATTTTTTTTTTGGAAAAAATTTCAAACCTAAAAGAGTTTCAGAAATTAAAATAGTACAAAGAACATCCATATAAATTTTGCCCAGATTCATCATTTAGCATTTTATCTTATTTGCTTGATGATTCTCTCTGTGTGTCTGTCTCTCTCTGTGTTTCTGTCTTTCTCTCTCTTGTCTTTTTCCTCGTGAAATGGGGGCTTTATTCTCTCATTCAGGTTGGCTATATTAAGTATTGTGGGGGCACCAAAATGTGGACATTTTTGGTTTAAAAAACAAAATCAAAACCCATGATCTTGTAAGGCAACTGCCCCTGGTGTCTTTGCAGAAACTCTGGGGGATGACATCTTTTCTGTTTCAAGGGAAAGGAAATGTTTCTGCTGGGCCTGAGGACTCAGAAGAATCTGGAGGTTCAAGGTCCTCAGCTCATTCAATCAAATGTCCCCATTGCAGACCTCAGATTTCATTCATTTTCTATTAGCACCTTGTTTTTGGCATAAAAGACCTATCAAGTGTATAGAATTAGTTGTAACTGTGCTACCTTTATAATTAAACTGTGGGCCTCTGCCTTGTAGCTGTAGGAGAGGAGGGTCTTTTTAAATGTTGCCATGGAGGCTTTCTTATTTTCAAAGTATAATTACCTGAGTCTATCACTGTATTTTTTAAAACTTTGGAAGCTGTAAATAAAAGACAGCAAAATCGCCATCTTTAGAATTACTTTTGCCCTATATAACTTATTTTCTTCTATTTATTTATTTGAGAGAAAGAGAGAGTGGGGGGGAGGGCAGAGGGAGAGGTCAGAAGCAGTCTCCCTGCGGACCAGAGAACCCACTGGGGTTCTGGGGGCGGGGTCTGTATCCCAGGACCCTGAGATCATGACCAGAGCTGAAGGCAGAAGCTTAACCAACTGAGCCACCCAGGTGCCCCTACCCTATATAATTTAAATGTCAACTCTTAGAACTACCTCAGAAGTTAAAACTTCACCTTCTATGTGCACCTTATTCCAATCCATTGTTGGTGAAATCCTTAGTGACAGTAAGCAAGGGTTATCACCGGCTCGCTTACCACCAGCAACACAGTCTTTACAGCTATCTGTTGAGTGTTCTAGCTTTACAAAACTGTTCTGAAGGTGTGATTTCCAGGGTCTTTTCTGTTACCAACCAATTTAAGCCAGTTTGCCCAAAAAACAGGTGTGAAATATGGGTCTCCATGCAGATAATTTAGTTTTGAAAGTGATCCTGTGAAATAGGAAGGGGAGTGGGTAGGGTATAAAAGGGAAGAAAGAAGGCCAGTCTAAGAGTAAATTATCATACTAATCAACACAGAGGGAAACCAGAGATCTGTCTTGCTAGATACCTTGCAGGAACCATGTAGAAAATGTTTGTGTATTACCCCTGAATTTCAGAAAAAGGAAGTATTCACTGGCACCCAGCCCTCGTTGATTAAAAGTAGCCACATAGTTTAACTCCCTCAAAATTTGAGATTTTCTCCGTTTCCGAATGGCTCACAATTTTCTGGCCATTGTCCCACAGTGAAGTGATAGTGAAGCTCAGGAAAAAAAAAAAGTTATTCCATGCAGCTGATGTGAGGTGCTATGAATAACACTTGCACACAGTAAGTTGGTACTGTAAAAACAAGTAAAAAGGAGGGCTGAAATAATGTGAAGTGAGACACAAGGTGAGTCAGTTACACTTGTCATTTAAACAAGGGGGAAGGTATTATCTAAAAGAACATATGTTAGAACAGGAATATTTTACTTTGGGGATAAGGTTCTGTATTAGTTTCCTATGACAGCTGTAACAAAGTCTCACAAAGTTGGTGGCTTAAAAAAGCACGAATGTATTCTTTTATAGTTCTGGTGAGCAGACGTACAAAATTGGATTCACTGTACTAAATTCAATGTGTCAACACAGCCAACTCCAGTTCCTTCTAGAAGTTGTAGAGAAGAATATATTTCCTTGTCTTTTCCAGCTTCTAGAGGCCACCCATATTTTGGTTTATGTCCCTTTATTAGAGTTCTGCAGAGAAAGAGATTCACTGTGTATGTATATATCATATATGTACATCATTGGTCCCCGACTAATGATGGTTGGACTTAGGATTTTTCAATTTTACAGTGGTGTGTGATATGCATTCAGTAGAAACCATACTTCAAATGTTGATTTTGATCTTTTCCTGGGCTAGCATGTGAATTACAACATTCTCTTGTGTTGCTGGGCTACAACATTGAGCTACAGTTCCCATTCAGCCACTTGATCATAAACAACTGATACACTTATATCCATTTTATATTTCACTTTCAGTACAGTATTCAATAAATTACATGAGATATTTAACATTTTATTATTAAATAGGCTTTGTGTTAGATGATTTTGCCCAACTGTAGGCTCATGTAAGTGTCCTGAGCACATTTAAGGTAGACTAGGCTAAGCTATGTTAGTCAGTAAACTAGATGTATTAAATGCATTTTCAACTTACAATATTTTCAACTTATGATAGGTTTATTGGGATATAACCCCATCATAAATCAAGGAAGATCTGGAGATCTATATCTATCTATATCTATCTTATCTATCTTATCTATCTATAAATCTAGAGAGAGAGAGGGAGATTAAAGAATTGGCTCTTGAAATTCTGGAGGCTGGTGAATTTGAAATTTTCAGAGCAGGCTGAAAGGCTGAAATCCCAGGCTGAAACTCCAGTGTAATGTCGATGTTATGTTATGTCTGAAGGCAGTCTAGAGGGAGAATTCCTTCTCCCTTTCGTATCTCAGTCTTTTTTCTTAGACCTTCAACTGATTGGATGAGGCCTACCTCGATTATGGAAGGTGATCTGCTTTACTCAAAGTCTAACTGATTTAAATCTTAATCATATCTAAAAAATACCTGCCTAGGAATATCTGGACTGGTATTTGACCACTCACCTGGGCATAGTAGCCTAGCCAAGCCGACATAAAATTTGCCATCACAGTTCCCTTCCCCCATCTTCAAAATGCATTACTCCAAACTCTACTTCCATTACCATATGATCTCCTCTGTGGTTCTGATTCCCCCTACATCTTTCTCATAAGGACCCTTTTTATTATATCAGGCCCATAGAGACAATCCGGGATATTCTGTTTATCTCAAGATCATTAATTACATTATATCTGGAAAGTCTCTTTTGCCATATAAAATAAAATTCATGGGTTCTGGTGATTAGAGTGTGGACATTATTCAGGCTATCGCAGACTGCCCTGTGGCCTCTAAAGCTTTGTGCATATCCCACACACAAAAAATATTCTAAGTCAGGTGTAGTTGAGACTCTGGGTATGATCTGTTTATCCTGACAAAATTCCACTCCATTTGTGGACATGTGAAACTAGAAAACAAGTTATCTGCTCTCAAAATACATTATTGGGACAGGCCTAGGACAACAGACACAGACTTTCCCATCCTAAAAGGAAGAAAATGAAAGGAAGAAAGGAATAACTGGTCCTAAGAAATTTTGAAAGCCAATCAGATCAACTCCATGAAGTTTCAAGTCCTGGAAATAATCTTCTGTGGCTCCTGGCTTCACCTTCGGAGTCATCCTTCTCTTTCTTTTTTAAAGGTAGACTTTTTAAAAAGAGAAGTTTTAGTTTCACAGCAAAATTCAGTAGAAAGCACAGTGAATGCCTATATATTTACTCCCCCCAACACATGCACAGCCTTGCCACCATCAAACTGCTCTTACTGGGGGGCACCTGGGTGGCTCAGTCGTTAAGCGTCTGCCTTTGGCTCAGGTCATGATCCCAGGGTCCTGGGATCGAGCCCCACATCGGGCTCCCTGCTCCACGGGAAGCCTGTTTCTCCCTCTCCCTCTCCCCCTGCTTGTGATCCTGCTTTCACTGTGTCTCTCTCTGTCAAATAAATAAATAAAATCTTAAAAAAAAAACAAAAAAAAAAACTGCTCTTACTGGAGTGGTCCATTAATTATAATCAATTAACCTACACTGACACATTATTGTCATTGAAAGTCCATATTTTACATTAGAGTTTACTGTTGGTATTTTACATTCTATGGATTCTGACAAGTATACAATGACATGTACTCATCATTATAGCATTATACAGAGTACTTCCACAGCCCTTGAAATCTTTCATCCTCCACCTAGTCATCTCTCCTTTCCTCTTAATTTTTGGCAACTACGGATCTTTCTGCTCTCTCCATAGTTTTGCCTTTTCCGGAATGTCTTATAGTTGAAATCTACAGTAGGCTGCCTTTTCAGATTGGTTTCTTTGACTTAGCATTTAAACTTCCTCTGTGTCTTTTCATGGATTGCTAGCTCTCTTTTTAAAATACTGAATAACATTCCATTGTCTAGATGTACCATAGTTTATTTATCCATTCACCTACTGAAGGATATCTTGGTTGCTTGCAAGTTTGGGCAATTATGAATAAATCTGCTATAAACATCTGTGTGTAGTTTTGTGTGGACATATGTCTTCAACTAGTTTGAGTAAATACCAAGGAGCACAACTGCTGGATTGCATGGTAAGAGTATGTTTAGTTTTGTAAGAAATTGCAAAGCTAGACTTCTGGTTTCTAGTTCCACATGTGAGGACCTTGGAAATTACCACTCCATTACAGCAAATAAAAAGCTGAAAAGACTTAAAAATCAGTGACACTTCTTGAAACCATAAGAGAGTGGAGGACAGAGGGCATACTGCTGCTGCCAGAATTGGAGATACCCACAGGAGAATATAGGGAATCATGGCTTACTAGAGCAAACTTTCAAGAGGAAAGTACTATGGGAACCAGTGTCAGGGTGGGGAAACCTGAACTGTAATTGCCAAATTGCTGGAGGCTCAGTAGAGACAACTCTGAAAGTTAAAAACTCCAGGGGGATCTGTCATAGGGCAGTTCTCAAAATATTGTGAGATTTATCTCCAGGAGCTTGATCAGGTTCCCACAGTAAGTATGGGGTTAGCAGCAGGGGAGGGGGAAAGGAACCATTTTGAAATACATCAGAATTCTCTGTGCTACTTGACAAGGCCTGTCTGCAGAGGCAACTAGTTAACCAGAGAGTACTTAAAACGGTTAACTGGAGTATTATCAGAACCTGACTGTCTGTGAAAGGGAAATACCACTCCAGCCCACTCTAGCTATTATGGCCCACCTAAAGGAGGAGGGGAAAACGGAGAAACATTTGTGAACTTCACAGTCCAGAGGCATAGGCTCACTACAAGACTGAGACTTAATAATAAGACAATAAAACGTTTTCCCTATCCCCATACCTCACCACCATATTACTAAAGGCCTATTTACAGCAGTTCCTTTTCTTAAGTACCTTATATCTGGCTATCAAGAAAAAATTACAAGGCATACCAAAAGGCAAAACAACATAATTTGAAGAGACAGAGCAAACATCAGAACTGAAAATGGCAGAGATGTTGAAATGATCAGACCAGGAATTTAAGACAACAATGATTAACATGCTAAGGACTCTAATGGATAAAGAAGATAGCATGAAGGAACAGATGGGAAATGTAAGCTGAAAGATAGAAATCCTAAGAAAACATCAAAAAGAAATGCCAGAAATAAAAACTACTGTAATAGAAATGAAGAATGTCTTTGGCTTATTAGTAGACTGGACCCAGCTGAGGAAGGACTCTCTGAGTTAGAAAATATATCAATAGAATCCTCAAAAACCAAAAAATAAAAGAAAGACTTAGAATATTCAAGGACTGTGGGACAACTACAAAAGGCATAACATACATGTAATAAAAATACCAGAAGGAAAAGAGAGAAAAGACTGAAGAAATATCTGAAATAATAATGAATGAGAATTTCTCCCAGATTAATGTCAGACCACAAGCCACAGATCCACAAAATTCAGAGAACACCAAGCTGCACCAAACAACAGTAACAATAAAACCCTACACCTAGGCATATCATTTAAAATACATATACAAATGACGCCATACAGTATTTATCTTTCTCTGTCTGGCTTATTTCACTTAGTGTAATGCCTTCAAGTGCCATCCATGTTGTTTTAAATGCCAAAATTTCCTTTCTCATGGCTGAATAATCTAATACACATACACACACATTATATTTATAACTTTATATCTATATATACACACCATTATGTGTGTGTATACCCATACCATATCTTCTTTATCCATCCATCTATTGATAAATAATTAGGTTGTTTCCATATCTTGGCTATTGTGAATAATGCTGCAATGAATATGAGAGTGTAGATATCTCTTTGATATCCTATTTTAATTTCTAATGGTTATTATCTGAGAAGTGGAATTGATGGATCATATGATAGTTTTATCTTTAATTTTTCAGAAAACTCCACACTGTTTTTCATAGTGGCTGTACCAATTTGTGCTCTTACTAAAACCACATGAAGTTTCTTTTTTTTATTTTATTTTATTTTTTTTATTATTATGTTATGTTAATCACCATATATTACATCATTAGTTTTTGATGTAGTGTTCCATGATTCATTGTTTGTGTATAACACCCAGTGCTCCATACAGAACGTGCCCTCTTTAATACCCTTCACCAGGTTAACCCATCCTCCCACCCACTCAGTTGGTTTTTCAGAGTCCATCGTCTCTCATGGTTCAGCTCCCCCTCCGATTTCCCCCCTTCATTCTTCCCCATCTGCTATCTTCTTCTTTTTTTTTTTTTTAAACATATAATGTATTATTTTTTCAGAGGACCAGATCTGTGATTCAACAGTCTTGCACAATTCACAGCGCTCACCATAGCACATACCCTCGCCAATGTCTATCACCCAGCCACCCCATCCCTCCCACCCCCCCATCACTCCAGCAACCCTCAGTTTGTTTCCTGAGATTAAGAATTCCTCATATCAGTGAGGTCATGTGATACATGTCTTTCTCTGATTGACTAATTTCTCTCAACATAACACCCTCCAGTTCCATCCACGTCATTGCAAATGGCAAGATTTCATTCCTTTTGATGGCTGCATAATATTCCATTGTCTATATATACCACTTCTTCTTTATCCATTCATCTGTTAATGGACATCTTGGCTCTTTCCACAGTTTGGCTATTGTGGTAATTGCTGCTATAAACATTGGGTGTAGGTGCCCCTTCGGATCTCTACATTTGTATTGTTGGGGTAAATACCCAGTAGTGCAATTGCTGGGTCATATGGTAGCTCTATTTTCAACTTTTTGAGGAACCTCCATACTGTTTTCCAGAGTGGCTGCACCAGCTTGCATTCCCACCAACAGTGTAGAAGGGTTCCCCTTTCTCCACATCCCCACCAACATCTGTTGTTTCCTGACTTGTTAATTTTAGCCATTCTCACTGGTGTGAGGTGGTATCTCATTGAGGTTTTGATTTGGATTTCCTGATGCTGAGTGATATTGAGCACTTTTTCATGTGTCTGTTGGCCATTTGGATGTCTTCTTTGGAAAAATGTCTGTTCATGTCTTCTGCCCATTTCTTGATTGGATTCTTTGTTCTTTGGGTGTTGAGTTTGATAAGTTCTTTATAGATTTTGGATACTAGCCCTTTATCTGATATGTCATTTGCAAATATCTTCTCCCATTCTGTCAGTTGTCTTTTGGTTTTGTTGACTGTTTCTTTTGCTGTGCAAAATCTTTTTATCTTGATGAAATCCCAATAGTTCATTTTTGCCCTTGCTTCCCTTGTCTTTGGCGATGTTTCTAGGAAGAAGTTGCTGCGCCTGAGGTCGAAGAAATTGCTGACTGTGTTCTCCTTTAGGATTTTGATGGACTCCTGTCTCACATTGAGGTCTTTCAACCATTTGGAGTCTATTTTTGTGTGTGGTGTAAGGAAATGGTCCAGTTTCATTCTTCTGCATGTGGCTGTCCAATTTTCCCAACACCATTTGTTGAAGAGACTGTCTTTTTGCCATCGGACGTTCTTTCCTCCTTTGTCAAAGATTAGTGGACCATAGAGTTGAGGGTCCATTTCTGGGTTCTCTATTCTGTTCCATTGATCTATGTGTCTGTTTTTGTGCCAGGACCATACTGTCTTGATGATGACAGCTTTGTAATAGAGCTTGAAGTCCAGAATTGTGATGCCGCCAACTTTGCTTTTCTTTTTCAGCTTTCTTCTGGCTATTCGGGGTCTTTTCTGGTTCCATACAAATCTTAGGATTATTTGTTCCATTTCTTTGATAAAAGTGGATGGTATTTTGATGGGGACGGCATTGAATGTGTAGATTGCTCTAGGTAGCTTTGACATCTTCACAATATTTGTTCTTCCAATCCATGAACATGGAACATTTTTCCATTTCTTTGTGTCTTCCTCAATTTCTTTCATGAGTATTTTATAGTTTTCCAAGTATAGTTTCTTTGCCTCTTTGGTTAGATTTATTCCTAGGTATCTTATGGTTTTGGGTCCAGTTGTAAATGGGATTGACTCTTTAATTTCTCTTTGTTCTGCCTTGTTGTTGGTGTATAGGAATGCCACCGATTTTTGTGCATTGATTTTATATCCTGCCACTTTACTGAATTCCTGTATGAGTTCTAGCAGTTTGGGGGTGGAGTCTTTAGGGTTTTCGACATAAAGTGTCATATCATCTGCAAACAGTGAGAGTTTGACTTCTTCTTCGCTGATTCAGATGCCTTTGATTTCTTTTTGTTGTCTGATTGCTGTGGCTAGGACTTCTAATACTATGTTGAATAGCAGTGGTAATAATGGACATCCCTGCCATGTTCCTGACCTTAGGGGGAAAGCTCTCAGTTTTTCCCCATTAAGAATGATATTCACTGTGGGTTTTTCATAGATGGCTTTTATGCTATTGAGGTATGTACCCTCTATCCCTATACTCTGAAGAGTTTTGATCAAGAAAGGATGCTGTACTTTGTCAAATGCTTTTCCTGCATCTATTGAGATGATCATATGTTTCTTGTTCTTTCTTTTGTTAATGTATTGTATCACATTGATTGATGTGTGGATGTTGAACCAAACTTGCATCCCAGGAATAAATCCCACTTGGTCGTGGCGATTAATCCTTTTAATGTACTGTTGGATCCTATTGGCTAGTATTTTGGTGAGAATTTCTGCATCCATGTTCATCAAGGATATTGGTCTGTCATTCTCCTTTTTGATGGGGTCTTTGTCTGGTTTGGGAATCAATGTAATGGTGGCCTCATAAAATGAGTTTGGAAGTTTTCCTTCCATTTCTATTTTTTGGAACAGTTTCAGAAGGATACGTATTAATTCTTCTTTAAATGTTTGGTAGAATTCTCCTGGGAAGCCATCTGGCCCTGGGCTCTTGTTTGTTGGGAGATTTTTGATGACTGCTTCAATTTCCTTAGTGGTTATAGGTCTGTTCAGGTTTTCTATTACTTCCTGGTTCGGTTTTGGTAGTTGATACATCTCTAGGAATGCATGCATTTCTTCCAGGTTATCTAATTTGCTGGCATAGAGTTGCTCATAATATGTTCTTATAATTGTATTTCTTTGGTGTTGGTTGTGATCTCTCCTCTTTCATTCATGGTTTTGTTGATTTGGGTCATTTCTCTTTTCTTTTTGATAAGTCTGGGCACAGGTTTATCAATCTTGTTAATTCTTTCAAAGAACCAGCTCCTAGTTTCGTTGATCTGTTCTACTGTTCTTTTGGTTTCTATTTCATTGATTTCTGCTCTGATCTTTGTTATTTCTCTTCCCCTGCTGGGTTTAGGCTTTATTTGCTGTTCTTTCTCCTGCTCCTTTAGGTGTAGGGTTAGGTTGTGTACTTGAGACCTTTCTTGTTTCTTGAGAAAGGCTTGGATTGCTATATACCTTCCTCTTAGGACTGCCATTGCTGCATCCCAAAGATTTTGAACAGTTGTGTTTTCCTTTTCATTGGTTTCCATGAATTTTTTAAATTCTTCTTTAATTTCCTGGTTGACTCATTCATTCTTTAGTAGGATGCTCTTTAGCCTCCATCTGTTTGAGTTCTTTCCAACTTTCCTCCTGTGATTGAGTTCTAGTTTCAAAGCATTGTGGTCTGAAAATAGGCAGGGAATGATCCCAATCTTTTGGTCCTGGTTAAGACCTGATTTATGACCTAGGATGTGATCTATTCTGGAGAATGTTCCATGGGCACTAGAGAAGAATGTGTATTCTCTTGCTTTGGGATGGATGTTCTGAATATGTCTGTGAAGTCCATTTGGTCCAGTGTGTCATTTAAAGTCTTTATTTCCTTGTTGATCTTTTGCTTAGATGATCTGTCCATTTCAGTGAGGGGGGTGTTTAAGTCCCCCACTATTATTATATTGTTGTCGATGTGTTTCTTTGCTTTTGTTATTAATTGGCTTATATAATTGGCTGCTCCCATGTTAGGGGCATAGATATTTACAATTGTTAGATCTTCTTGTTGGATAGACCCTTTAAGTAGGATATAGTGTCCTTCCTCATCTCTTATTACAGTCTTTGGTTTAAAATCTAATTTGTCTGATATAAGGATTGCCACCCCTGCTTTCTTTTGGTGTCCATTAGCATGGTAATTGGTTTTCCAAGCCTTCACTTTCAATCTGGGGGTGTCTTTGGGTCTAAAATGAGTCTCTTGAGACAGCATTTTGATGGGTCTTGTTTTTTTATCCAATCTGATAGCCTGTGTCTTTTGATTGGGGCATTTAGCCCATTTAAATTCAGGGTAACTATTGAAAGATATGAATTTAGTGCCACTGTTTTGCCTGTAAGGTGACTATTACTGTGTATTGTCTGTGTTCCTTTCTGGTCTATGTTGCTTTTAGGCTCTCTCTTTGCTTAGAGGATCCCTTTCAATATTTCTTGTAGGGCTGGTTTTGTGTTTGCAAATTCCTTTAGTTTTTGTTCGTCCTGGAAGTTTTTATCTCTCCTCCTATTTTCAATGACAGCCTAGCTGGGTATAGTATTCTTGGCTGCATATTTTTCTCACTTAGTGCTCTGAATATATCCTGCCAGTCCTTTCTGACCTGCCAGGTCTCTGTGGATAGGTCTGTTGCCAATCTAATGTTTCTATCATTGTACGTTACATATCTCTTGTCCTGAGCTGCTTTCATGATTTTCTTTTTGTCTCTAAGACTCTTAAGTTTTAGTATTAGATGTCGGGGTGTTGACCTATTTTTATTGATTTTGAGAGGGGTTCTCTGTGCCTCCTGGATTTTGATGCCTGTTTCCTTCCCCAAATTAGGGAAGTTCTCTGCTATAATTTGCTCCAAGATACCTTCTGCCCCTCTCTCTCTTTTTCTTCTCCTGGGATCCAAATTATTCTAATGTTGTTCATCTTACTGTATCACTTATCTCTCAAATTCTGCCCTCGTGATCCAATAGTTGTTTATCTCTCTTTTTCTCAGCTTCTTTCTTTTCCATCATTTGGTCTTCTATATCACTAATTCTCTCTTCTGCCTCATTTATCTTAGCAATTAGAGCATCCATTTTTGATTGCACCTCCAGCTATTATCTTTAAAATCATCATTCCGAACTCTAACTCTGACATCTTACTAATGTCCATATTGATTAGGTCCCTGGCAGTCAGTACTACCTCTTGTTCTTTTTGTTGAGGTGGTTTTTTTCTGTCTTGTCATTTTGTCCAGAGGAGAATAGATGAATGAGAGAACAAAATGCTAACAGGGTAACAATGTCCCCAGAAAATATACACTAAACAAATCAGAAAAGACCTGAAACCAGGGGAAAAGAAATGTAAAGAAAGAAAATAGAAAAAAAAAGAAGAAGAAAAAGATAAAAAGAAACAAAAACAAAACAAAACAAAACAAACCAGAATATGATCAAATATGATCAGACTGGTGCATAGATCAGTGCCACACACTAGATTTTGGGTGTATATTGGTCTGTTAGAAGAAAGTGCCTCCCAAAATTTTAAAGAAAGAAAAACTTATATATGTACAAAAATAAGGGTTAATATGATGAAGGGATGGAATATGAATGTAAAGATGAAAATTATAAAAGATTTCATAAAAGGAATTGATACGAAGTTAGTTGAAAAAAGAAAGAAGAGGATTTAAAAAGAAATGGGTGAGAATGTGATCAGGCAGGAGACTAGAACAAAGCCATACACTAGAGATTTAGGGTATATTTTGATCTGTTAGAAGAAACTGTATCCCAAAATTTTAAAGAGAGAACAACTTATATATATATACCAAAAATAAGGGTAACTACTATGAAGTGATAGAATATGACTCTAAAAATGAAAATAAAAAAGATTTTTTAAAAGAGGGATTGATAAGATGTTGGTTAAAAAGGGGGAAAAGAAAAAAAAAAAAAAAGAAAGTTAAAAGAAATTAACTTAGAAAGACTAAAGAATCATGGGGAAAAAAGCCATGAATTCTATGTGCAGTATTCCCCCAGTGCTGGCATTCTTCCATTCTCATTGATCAGTAAACTTGGTCTTGGCTGGCTGTTCTTGCTGATCTTCTGGGGGAGGGGTCTGTTGCCGTGGTTCCCAAATGTCTTTGCTGGAGGCGGAATTGCCCCCCCTTGCCAGGTTCGGGCTAAGTAATCTGCTCAGGTTTGCTCTAGGGAGCTTTTGTTCCCTGCAAGCTTTCTGTACAGCTTTGGAGGATGAGAGTGAAAATGGCGGCCTCCCAATCTCCACCCCGTAGGAGCCGAGAACTCGGGGCCTCACTCCTCAGTGAGCCCCCAGAGAAAAGCAGTCACTCACTCCCATCTCCCCAGTCTCCAACTGTACTCCACGCTCACCCCGCCTGTGACCAAGTGTTTCTATCTCTGGCACACGGCCCTGTGTGGAGTCCCCAAACCCAGCAGATCCTTGCGGTGTGCTCCCGCACTGCTCCTCCTTTGGTAGGAAGGGGAATCTCCCCAGATCTGCTGCTTGTTGGGTCCCTGCTGGAGGAGCAGGGGCTGGACTCTGCCGCAGATCAGGGTCTATGGCAACCCCGAACTGAGAGCCCACTCCTTGGCTCCGTCTCTGCAGCCAGCTTCCCCGCTCTGATACCTGGGAGTTCTGGCACACTCAGGCACCCCCAGTCCTTCTGTGACCCCAAGGGTCCTGAGGCCACACTGTCCCAGCGAGTGTTCCACCCCCCACTTAGCCACTGGAGCGATGTTCCTCAGCACAGCCGACTTCTAAAAGTTCCGATTTTGTGCTCTGTGGCTCTATCACTTGCCAGAAGCAGCCAATGGAGGCCCCCTCCCCTGCCATCTATCCTCCCGAATATTGCCTTGGATAACTTCTCCACACAACCTACCTTCCAGAAAGTGGTCACTTTTCTGTTCAGAGAGTTGCTGCTATTCTTTTCTTCAATCTCCTGTTGAGTTCGTAGGTGTTCAGAATGGTTTGATCCCTATTCAGCTGAATTCCTGGGACCAGATGAAATCCAGGTCTCCTCCTCCTTTGCCATCTTGCTCCTCCTCCCCTACCTGAAGTTTCTCTTTTCTCCACTTCTTGCCAACGCTTGTTATTTCTTGTCTTTTTAGACAAGAATAGCCATTCTATTCACTTGTTTGTAACAAGTTGGTTTTCTTTTCCTTTTTAAGATTCTCTCTTTGTCTTTAACTTTTGACAATTTAATTATAATGTCCATGGTGTGGGTCTCTTTAGATTAACTTTATTTGGAACTCTCTGGGCTTCCTGGATCTGGATGTCTGTTTCTTTCCCTAGTGTAGGGAAATTTTCAGCCATTACTCCTTTGAATAATCTTTCTGCCCCTTACTGTTTCTCTTCTCCTTCTGGGACCTCTATAATGCAAATATTTGTCTACTTGATAGTGTTCCATAACTCTCTTAAGATATTTTTATTCTTTTTCATTTTTTTTTTCTTCTTGATCCTCTGATTGGATGAACTCCACTGCCCTGTTTCTTTGTTTACTACGGCCTTGAGGGACCCATGAACACAAATTCTACTGGCCATCAGGGCCAGGTAATCAACATATGTATATGCTCAGGGTAGCAGCCACATGAGCCAGAGTGCTAGCCATGTGCACAAACTCCTTCCTGGGTGATAACAGTGATCAGGAGCAGGCCAAAGGGATAACGTGGAGATGGTGCCTGCTGGTTTCCCTGGTTTCCAGGGAGGATCCAAGTCAGCCCCTAGAGGTGTGCTAAATTAGAAGCCTGACCCTTAGGCAGCAGCTTTTAAAGTATGCAAATAAGGCCTCTTTCAGGAAAAGAGTGGGAGTTGGAGTTTCTGTCTGTAGCCTCTGCACTGAGCCCTGGGGAGATAGCCATAGTGAGTCCTCATGAGCTAAGACAGTGTGTCTCAACCTTTCCTACCCATTTTGTTTTGAGTAGTTTCTTATTTGTCTGATGTGTAGAAGTCACTTAGCTAGTTTCTGGATTTTTTTAAAGTGACTTGCTCCATGTGTAACACTATGTATGTGTATGTGTAACTGTAGATTTCGTGTGTCCAGGGGAGGAGGTGAGTTCAGGAGCCTCCTTTGTCACCATTTTGGACTGGGACTCCCCAAAACACCTAATACAAGTAATTACCTGTCTACTTATTTTCCATTCTGTAATATTTTAGCTTAAGTCTTGTTTTTTTTTTTTTTTGCACTGAATGCTTTTATAAAAATTATGCACTTTTAAAAACAATCCTCATTTATAGAAACCCACATCATAATTATGTATGAATAAATTGACAATAAAAAGAGATAATGCATTTCTTCTGTAATTATAATTTATCATTTACTTTACAAAGTAATTTGACTATACAGTATTTTTAAAAAATTAAAAATAGATTGAAAATACATTTTGCATTTTAGTAATATATAAAAATTGAATAATAAATAGGCAGAGGAATATATAAAGAGTCTTATTTCTGGGTTCTACAGAAAGCAGAGCCTGAACTAAAGTGTTTATCTGAGACTGTGTTACAGGGAAGTGCAATACCAGAGAGCAGGTTTGAGAGGAAAGGTGAATGAAGCAGATAAAAGAAAAAGCCAATTACCAGGACATGTTATTGATTTGGATGATGCAAAATGTAATTGATTGCTGACATCTCAGCCACCAATAAGCTGCATAAACTGCATCCCTAGACAGCCTATCTTAGGGATGGTGGGGAAGGAGAATTACTCACTAGTTCCTGTTGCCTATTCATCAATATTTCACCAAAGGTTGGGTAATTCTCAATTGCATTTCATGGATGCTTAGTTGGATGCCATTGCTTCCCAGGCATTTCAGTCAATGGGAGAATCATAGGACAGGAAACAAGAGATGCATGGCACAGAGAGATGGAACAGTGCTATCCTAATTCATGCAAAGCTGGTATCCATAGCAGACAACACAAACAAAAGACAAATGAGGGCAAGAAACTTTGAAACAGTACATGAAGAATTATCTTTTACAGGTCTCAAAAGCACAAATATTGGTTGTGGGATTTGTTTCTAATTATACAATAAAAATGTATGAATAATGTTTAGGTGAATATTTCACACGTAGCACACTCAAAATGTGTTTACTTAAATATTTACATCTCTTCGGTATTGCCAAAAATCTGGAGATTTTTGGTTTGTCCAAAAATTGATCATTAATCTTTTTAGTACCAGTTTTCCTGCTGAACAGAGATAATTAATATTAATGAAAAATTATACAAAAGTACTAGCTGAAAGATTTTGGAATTCATATCTTTTCCATTTAGATGTCTAGCACCAGACTGTCTTGACATCTGCATAAAGATTGCAGAAAAGTGGTCTGAGAATTTGTTTAATGGAAAGTAAGATGGGATCTAATCCCCATAGTTGGGTGGGTGGGCAAATACTTTGCCATGCAGCAAAGATTATCCATACACCCGCCTGAAAAAGCAGTTGATTTTTACATTAATGTCCATACTCTCCTAAATTTTTTCCCTACATCACATCATTTGCTGAATATTCAAACAGAAAATACTTCATCTTTGAAAATAAGATTTCTGCTTAAAGCTTTTACTTTGTAAATCTTCCAAAGCAGCTTGTTTTCAAAAGTATTTAAACAGATCTGCAGATGGTAGAGATTTAACATTTTGGTGGATGACATATGTGGCTTTTTCAGTAGGAAAATCTTATGATGATATAACTCATTTTACATGTAGCATGTATGAATTTGTTCTATAAAACTTGTGTGTGAGAATCACCACATTTACGTTTTTTTTCCCCTAGATTAACTTAAACCTAGCTTGAGACACTATCTCCCAACCTAAGAGAATATCCAGTATTACTCATTATGGTGGCTCTCAAACTTACTTGATGTCAAGATAATGGGAAACTATTTAGTCCTTTTGCTGTTGCAGTCACCATACTGTGCTTCTTCCCCTATAAAATGCTACTGTGAATGCTAATCCTTTGCTTTTTTTTTTTTTTTTTCCTTCCTCTGAAGCTAAGCCGAGAGGCACAATTACTGGTACTCTAAAGGAGTTGTGCTGAAAAGCCATCCTGCATGTGGGTTGGCCTGACCTTCCCCCAGTTATCCAGCCAGTTCTCTCTGTGGGAGTAGAGTACAAGCTCCTGTCACCCATAAGTGCTCTGGCACTTCTATAACTCTACAGACAGTGTAACCCAACTCTCCCTCCAGGTCTGGCTGTCTCTGTTTCTCACTGCCCAGATACTTGTCTCTTTCCTCCAACTTTCTTCCTCAGAGAGCTGGATAGGACTTTTCTTCCACAATTAAAATCCAGAGAAAGTTATTAATCTTCCTGAAGCAATAAGAAAGTGTCAGACATTATCATTTCAATGGAAATCTTGACACAAATGTAATTCTACATGTTCCCCATTAAAATGTTTGTGAGCTCAATTCAATGCTTAATTATAGTAACTATTGTTAATTTTTTTCAATAACTGTATACTTTCCCTAGTGTCAGCCCCTTCCCCCAGACCATTTTAATATTTAGCTTTACCGTGTCATGTGTCCTTTATTATAAGATACCTCTAACCTTTCTGTAACAATATGGGGTATAGGGGAGGAAGGAATACTTTAAAGTATTTTACCAACAATAATACATCTTTTGCATACATTAAGAAATTTCTCTTAAAGGTAGCCTTGCATGAATTTTCTTAAAGTGTGAATGATAACCTCTTCCATTTTCTACTCAGTGATTTTTGGCTTCCATTCTCCGTATGCACTCACACATGATCTCTAACACGTACATGAAATGGTTATATGGACCTGCACTAAGACTAGCGGGACATCCTGCATTTTTGGTGGAGCCTCATGAGGTGAAGAGGAAATTTTTAATTTCACTTTATATTATATATTTGTTTCTGTTCAGCAGTTGTGCATTTTTATTTTGATAAAATGTAAACTTCAAGTGAGACTTCTTTGAAGCAAAGAAGGATCATTCAGTATCAAAGTGGGCAGTCACTAAAAAAGAATATAGTCCACAGGCACAGACATCAAAAGCTCATGGTAGTAAAATAAAGACTTTCACATCATCTTAAGAGACACAACACATCACTTAGACACAGCCATTAATGTCAGGGCTTATAGAAGAAAAATAAAGCCTCCCATAGAAATAACATTTGTCCTGCAGAATAAAATCTGAGATATTGGTGTTTAGGAGACAAATTCATTTATAAACTGACCTTTAACCACTAAACCATCTTTACCTTTAGTCCGTCCCCTTACTCACTGACATTAAAAGTCAGAGAGATTATAGAAATTGTCCAAAGTTACACAGCTAGATGACTGATGGAATAATGATTTAGCCTAGAATATTTCTACACTAAAAAGTATGTCTTTTCCACTGGCAGAAGGCAGGGCATTTACTAGGTGCTGATATTAATACTGCATCCTTGGGAATATTAGTTTGGGCAGTAGGATAGGCTGAGAGTGAACCTACCCTCTACAGCTAAGGTTAAGTTATAAATAGAAAATCTTATTTCTGTTGACATTTGGGTTTATTCCATTATTGAGAAGGAAGAAACCTTTGCTTTCTTATTAAATGATGCATGCCTGGTGTATAAAATATGGTTAGGTGAAATAGGAATAAAAAACATGAGGAAAACACAAAGACCGAAGAGAAAACCCATAAAAGTGGCTTGTCAAAGGGGTAAAATGTATTGCAAATGCATATTTATTTTTCCAGTTAGTCACTATGATTTAGAGCGCTACATTTTATAATTAAGAGAAAACATGAAAAAAATTCTAATCAATTATCTATCTCCTGATTTTAACTTTGTAAAAATTTAATTTATTTAAAATTACAGAACTTAAATCAATCCTGCCTATTTGAGCTGTTCAGTTTGGTTTTGTTCACTTGTCATTTCCATCTGGGATTGAAATATATGCTGCCAAAGTAGGCCTAGGAAGGAGGCTTGTATGGATTTCCCATCTGGGATCTCTGATATGGGGCCAGCAATCTCCTGGGAGACTTTGCATTGGGTCACAGCCAGATTTAGGGTTGTTATTTTGAGTATTTAATGTTAGCATGGAACCAACAGGCTATTAAGTGAGGTGTAGAACATCCACAGGGAAGACAGGGCCTTCTCCAGCAGGTGAGCAATAATGATTAAGAGCAGAGCTTTTGGAATCAGCCATTTGATGCTGGGTTTAGACATTTATTGTATATTTGATCTTAGGCAAATGATTTAATTCCTCTGAACCTCAAGTTTATTATGCAGTTATTAGAAGGATTATAGGAAGTATTCATAAAGCATTTACCATGATACCTGTTACATAATAGAGCTAAAAAACTTAATGCCAATGGTTTGAATAATCGTTAGTCATCATTTATTTTTTCTAAATGTGTTGCTTAAACAATATTGTAGAACTAACACTAATAAAAAGTGGGAAAAAAAATCACCCAAAATTCTAGTCACTACCTTAAGAGTCAGGCACTAGGTCTTTTTTTCCTTTTTTTATTTTTAATTATTAGTACATATCCTAACAATGTTTGCATTGTAAAATCACACTATAGATATAGTTTCATAAGCCAATAAAATTTCAGCTCCCTAAGGACAGGGATAGTATCTGTCTTTTTCACTGCTATATGCCCACTGTGTAATACAGATTTATTGAGTTGAATTGAATATGAATTTTAAACATAGTCTTCATAGCCTATATTTCTAATAAGTATTTACCTAACTAAATTCATTGTTGCTATTACCATAGCTTCTAGTTTTCTAGAGATAGTCCTAATATATAACTGTTACAGATCAATAAGTACTTATTTATTTTTAGTGACATCTTTCTCTCTAAATCATGTCCTGATTTGAATGAATTATATAATTTTGGTTACCAACTTTTGACTTTACAAATAATGCAGTGATAGACATCTTTTAATATATAGCTTTTTACTCCTATGATGTTATTACTATAGGAGGAATTAAGAAGACTAGGATTTAGTCAAGTACAGATATTTAAAAATAATTTGTAAATCCTTCCATTTTTTTTGTCTGTGATTAACTCTTTTAGAAAAGATACTCAACTTTTTTATAATTTCTTACTATATAAAATTATGTGACTTCATCAATGTTTTGATGGATTTAACCATATTGACACTATTATTAATCTACCAATAGATTTCAAGATTAATAAAAACACAAACAAAAAAACCTCCAAACAAGACAAAAATACTGTCTGTTCTCTATAAACCTTTAAGTATTTTATAAATGATTTCCAAACTGTGGTTTGATTCATCAATTCACTCATTAACTCTAATAGGCATTAAATGTTCTACAGCATTGCCTTATTTTTCTAAATCAAATGATAATTTCTTATATACTCCCAACTTGTTAAGATTGGCAATAACTTGATTATCAATTTTTAATGGACTCTTACCCCCTTTGGAACTTACATGGTCCTAACAAGTGTGTTCATGTGGAGAAGTCTTAAGAGTCTGGTTATTTCCATCAGTATTGTTTCCCTTGGTTTCTCAGTCATTGTGTTATGAAAGACGACTTTGATGGTTGATGTCTTCATAGAATAGCAAGGTTCTCAACCTTCCCCAGTGCTGAAGTCCTTTGAGCATAGCCTTTGAAGGAACCCACATGGCTATTTTCCATCTATTTCCTAAGAGACTATACCTAGCCAGATTCCAGATCGCATATTTCTTAGTCAACTTCAACTGCTATCTTAAACCACCATGGACTGGGTAGCTTGAACAATAAACATTTATTTCTCACAGTTTTGGAAGCTGAGAAGTTCAAGATCAAGGTGCTGGCTGATCCAGTGTCTGGTGAGGGCATGTTTCCTGGTTTGCAGATGGCCACCTCCTCATTTGTTGCAGAGCAGAGAGAGAGGGAACAAACTCTCCTGTCTCTTCTTATAAAATCAATAATCACATTCATGAGGTATCTGCTTTCATGAACTAATTACCTCCCAAAGGCTCCACCTCTTAATACCATCACAATGGGGTTAAGACTTTAATGTATAAATTTTGGAGGGTTGGACACAAACATTCAATTCATGACATTCTCCTTTTGTACAATCTAGGATTTCCTGGTAGATAACTTGATTTAATTCCCTCAAAGGCCTAACTTTTCCAAAACACTCCTTATGTATGTTGAAAATGTCTTCAGAGCTACACCTCCAGTTTGAAGGCATGAAACACAAAATAGTTATTAATTACTCCTTGAGGAGAAGATAACCTAGAACTAAAGAACTCCAAGGCCTATTTGGTCTCCATTCCTGGAGGAGAAAGGATAGAAGACATGAGAGATGTCTTAATTTTTCTCTGTTGAGATAATATTAGTTGAACACAGTAGTCCCTTCTTACCCACAGTTTTGCTTTCCACAGTGTTAGTTATCCATGGTTGACCGTTGTCTGAAATTATCATCAAAAGGTCAATAGTAGCCTAATGCTACATCACAGTGCCTATGTCACTCACCTCACTTCATGTCATCATCACATAGGCACTGTATCATCTTACATCATCACAAGGAGAAGGGTAGGTACAGTACAATAAGGTATTTTGAGAGGGAGAGAGACCACATTCACAGAACTTTTATTATAATATATTGTTATAATTGTTCTATTTTGTCATTAGTTATTGTTAATCTCTTACTGTGCCTAATTTATAAATTAAACTTTATCATAGTATCTAGTAAGGGAAAAAAAAAACATAGTTTATATTGGGTTTGTACTATCTACAGTTTCAAGTCATTCATTGGGAGAGTCTTGGAATATACCCCCAATGAATAAGGGGGGACTACTATAAAAATAATAATAATAATACAGTCTTCAAATGATACCGATTGAAACTTTTTTTTTTTTTTTACTTTCAATAGCTTAACTTATTTACTAGCTATATGAAGCTCTGTTAGGTGCTATGAGGAATTGGATGTTTACGTGGAGTGGGGAATAGGATCAAGGTAGAAACTGGTGAACTGATGATAAGGCAATCACCACTCTCAAGTAACTTAGAATCCAGTAGCAAGACAGGTAGCTCACCACTAGTCCAGTGGTTAGGAGCAGGCACTCAGGTTCAAATCCCAGCTCTGTCATTAGCCGTGGTCAAATTAGTGGATTTCTCTATACCTTAGTTCTCTAGTGTGTAGAATGGCTAATAATACTCTTCTTGGGTTGTGAAGATTATGTGAATTAATATATAATGTTATAATAATATTAATGTAATAACAAAAAGAACTTAGAAGAATGCCTGATGCCTAGTGTTTAATAAATTTTAGCTATAATCATTAAGGTAAGGTAGACTATAATATGGTGTGAAAGAAACAAATGATGTGTTAAAAAGGAAATGAAAGAGAAAAATTAGATTCTCCTGGGAGGATCAGTGATACTCTCACAGAGGAAAAGACTTTAAATTGAGCTTTGAAGAATAAGTAAGAATCCAACAGACAGAGAGATAAGGAGAAGATAATTTCATGATGAAGAAAGAGTGTGGGTACTTACAAATGCATGGAATGTTTTATTTGGGAAATGTCAATTAGCCTCATGTGTGTTGCACGCAGGATGCAGGAGGTTTTCAAGTGAGGTAGCATGCTATTACATTGGAAATATGAGTTGAAGCAATACATTAAGAAGTCTTAGATACAAGTTAAAATATTAAGATTTTCTTCTCTTAGGCAATGAAGCGTGATCAGTGGTTTTCTAAGGAAATAATTAATATAACTAGACTTGATGTTTTTTAATGTATACAACTGACAGTAAGGTTAAGTTTGTGTTAGAAGAGGCAGACTGGAGACAGGTACGTTTCTGGAAGGGTTCCTTAGTGATGATGGAAAGGATAGAGTTAAAGATAATAGTGTCTTTTTTCCTGAGTGAGAGACTATTTATGCTATTAACTGAGCTAAGAAAAATGCTGTACATGTTGGGAATGATCAGTAAGGGAAGTCTGGCCTTTAGGGCTGTCAATCCTGGATGTTTCTACCACTCTAAATTTGGCATGCAGATGGTACCCGTTATTATTGTTGTTGTTTAACATTTACTGAGTGTCGACAGTGAGCTAAGCCTGGAGTGGAACATTGGCAAGGCATGCATACCTCCACATTCCCACTCCCACCTCCGTCTGGTCCCTTACTTTGTTATTGTCATATTTTCTGAGCACTTGTAAGTTGGTCACTGGTTATTCACTTAAGAATTATCAATTACATGATAAAGAGTGAAAGGATCAAAAAATTTTGGAAATACATTCATTTATCAAACAATACCTCATGGGAAATGGGTACATGATCTTGCCTAAAACTTTGTTTAAATAAGGGTTGTTCTTACTAGTATTTAGTGCTTTATAATTTTATGACAAGTTTTGCATTTACTGGCTTACTTTGATCTTAAAACAACATCAAAAGTTCCTGTTTTACTTCAAAATATTTAAAATCACAGAAAATGCTTAGAATGATATTATAAATATCAATGATTCATGCACACACAAACACATACTCATATTTTTTAATTAAAGAAAAAGATCACTATAGATAAATTCAAAATCTCTTTTGTTCTCCAGCCCAGTATCATTTACCTCTTTCCCTGTCTCTCCCAGAGTAGCCACCATGATAAAATTTGATACATTTTTTTAAAGATTTTTTTTTTTTAATTTATTTATTTGAGACAGAGAGAATGAGAGAGAGAGAAAGAGCACATGAGAGGGGGGAGGGTCAGAGGCAGAAGCAGGCTCTCTGCCGAGCAGGGAGCCCGATGCGGGACTCGATCCCGGGACTCCAGGATCATGACCTGAGCCGAAGGCAGTCGCTTAACCAACTGAGCCACCCAGGCGCCCTAAAATTTGATACATTTGAAATCCTTTCCGGCCAATGTTGTTGTATTTTTATTACCTAAATGTGCATTTTTAGAGAATATGATATTATAGTTTTATTGGTCTCATAAAATTAGCCACACACATTCCCCTTTTCTGATTCTCTGTAATAATATAAGAAATATTATACAATTGTATTTTATTAATTTATGCTTTCATCTTTACTATGTTTTCTCTGTCATCTGTGTGTGTGTGTGTTTTCTTTTTCCCTAGCTTCCTGATTCAAATTTTTAGCCCTCTAAGTTTCAATTTTTCTTATTTTTGATCACTAATCACGGAAGGTGCTTTATCTGCTATCAAGGGTTTGAAAATTTTTAAAAGAATTTCTTTGTGGCCTACTAAAAATACAATTATAAATACTCCATGTATGTTTAATGGATTTATATTATTCTTGGCATATGTATAATTATTATGTATAATTATATGAACATTATAAACTATATAAGTATTAAATGAACAAAATAACTTAAATGTTTATATAATTATATATAATTGTTGTATATATATGTGTATATCATTACTAATTATTCTTTTTAATCTGCCACAGTTTGGTATTGGCTTAAAGATAGACCTGTAAAATAATAATAAAGAGCCCAGAGATAGACTTACACATATATGGTTAACTGAATTTCACTAGGAACCTGAACACGGTTCAATGGGGAAAGGATAGTCAATTAGGCAAGTAGGGCTGAAACTCTTGGATATTCTTATGCAAAGCCCCTCTCAATTCCACCTTGAACCACACAAAGATTAATTAACTTGAAATGGGTGATAAACATAAATATCGAACTTAAAATTATAAACTTTTTTTTTAAGATTTTATTTATTTATTTGACAGAGAGAGAGATAGGGAGAGCAGGAACACAAGCAGGGGGAGTGGGAGAGGGAGAAGCAGGCTTCCTGCCGAGCAGGGAGCCCGATGTGGGACTTGATCCCAGGTCCCTGGGATCATGACCTGA
Organism: Mirounga leonina; assembly: GCF_011800145.1. Classification (NCBI taxonomy): domain Eukaryota; kingdom Metazoa; phylum Chordata; class Mammalia; order Carnivora; family Phocidae; genus Mirounga; species Mirounga leonina. The sequence goes on from NW_023270268.1 coordinate 80,110,651, forward strand.
GCCGAAGGCAGACGCTTAACGACTGAGCCACCCAGGGGCCCAAAATTATAAACTTTTTAAAAATTATAAATATTAAAAATTATGAAATTCTAAAAGCATAGAAATAATTGAGAATACCAAATACTGGCAAGAATGTGAAGGAATTGGAATGTTTAGGCATTAATAGTGGAAATGCAAAATGGTACAGACATTTTAGAAATCAGTTTGGTAATTTCTTTTTTTAAAATTTTATTTTATTATGTTATGTTAATTGTCATACATTACATCATTAGTTTTTGATGTAGTGTTCCATGATTCATTGTTTGCATATAATACCCAGTGCTCTTTTCAGTACATGCCCTCTTTAATACCCATCACCAGGCTATCCCATACTCCCACTCCCCTCCCCTCTAGAACTCTCAATTTGTTTCTCAGAGTCCATAGTCTCTCATGGTTTGTCTCCCCCTCTGATTTCCCCCTCTTCAATTTTCCCTTCCTACTATCTTCTTTTTTTTAGCATATAATGTATTATTTGTTACAGAGGTACAGGTCTGTGATTCAACAGTCTTGCACAATTCACAGTGCTCAACATAGCACATACCCTCCCCAATGTCTATCACCCAGCCACCCCATCCCTCCCACCCCCACCACTCCAGCAACCCTCAGTTTGTTTCCTGAGATTAAGAATTCCTCATATCAGTGAGATCATATGATACATGCCTTTCTCTGATTGACTTATTTCACTTAGCATAATACCCTCTAGTTCCATCCACGTCATTGCAAATGGCAAGATTTCATTTTTTTGATGGCTGCATAATATTCCATTGTGTATATATACACCACTTCTTCTTTATCCATTCATCAGTTGAAGGACATCTTGGCTCTTTCCATAGTTTAGCTACTGTGGACATTGCTGCTATAAACATTGGGGTGCACATACCCCTTCAGATCACTACATTTGTATCTTTGGGGTAAATACCCAGTAGTACAATTGCTGAGTCATACGGTAGCTCTATTTTCAACTTTTTGAGGAACTTCCATACTGTTTTTCAGAGTGGCTGCACCAGCTTGCATTCCCACCAACAGTGTAGGAGGGTTCCCCTTCTCCACATCCTCGCCAACATCTGTGGTTTCCTGACTTGTTAATTTTAGCCATTCTGACTGGTATGAGGTGGTATTTCATTGAGGTTTTGATTTGGATTTCCCTGATGCCGAGCAACGTTGAGCACTTTTTCATGTGTCTGTTGGCCATTTGGATGTCTTCTTTGGAAAAATGTCTGTTCATGTCTTCTGCCCATTCTTGATTGGATCATTTGTTCTTTGGGTGTTGAGTTTGATAAGTTCTTCATAGATTTTGGATACTAGCCCTTTATCTGATATGTCATTTGCAAATATCTTCTCCCATTCTGTCAGTTGTCTTTTGGTTTTGTTGACTGTTTCCTTTGCTATGCAAAAGGAAATAATATCTAGAAAAAAAATCCAATGCCATACACCCCTATAAATTTAGGTGGACATCCAATCGAACACCACACATCTTATCTATGGTAAATGGACTACGGATCAACAATCAACTCACACCAGGTTTATCATTCAATCCATGAAATGTAACTGGATTTATTAGAGGGAGGAACATTCTTTCCATCAGGCTTACAGTCCTGTAGAATGTAAGTATAAGGCTTCCAGGGTCTGCTTTGTGGTGAGAGCCTCACAGGAGAGCAGAATTGAGGGGCAGAAATAGAATTCTGACGGTATTTTTGATTCAATTTTCCTAAGACTCTAAGTTGGTCCCTGGACTTTTCAGTTATGTGAAACAATAAATTAACTTTTTTTTTTTTTTTTTTTGCTTGAACTGGTTTGAGTGTGAGAGTATTCTCTGATACTGATGCATAAAATAGAACATGAGTCTGGGAACAGAGAGGTCTCACAGGTAAGGCAAGGACCTCACAGACCTTTAAAGAGGATAAGGAGGGCGCCTGGGTGGCTCAGTTGCTTGGGTGTCTGACTCTTGGTTTTGGCTCAGGTCATGATATCAGGGTCCTGAGATCGAGCCAGCCCATGTGGGTTCGTGCTCAGCATGGAGTTTGCTTGTCCCTCTCCCTCTGCTCCTCCCTGCCCCCTACCCCACTGCTCTCTCTCTCTCTCATAAATAAGTAAAATCTTAAAAAAATAAAGAGGATAAGTAGTGCACATAAATTTATTATGATAATAACTTTTCTATGTTGTTTCAATGTCTGATTACCTCACTTTGAGACCACTTATAAAAATAAATTGAATTAGATAAATGTGAGCCATTCCTTAATTTAAGCCAAGAAGCTGATAATAGTTTCAATTCCACCAAACACAGATACAGAGAGAAAAAAAAAAAAAAAAAACTGATGTAAATCTTTCAGTAGAAAGATGTAGTCCTAAGAAAGTCACATTTAGATTTTATTTAATGCAATTGGCAGATTTTTCGATTTTATTTCAAAGATCTAGATTCCTTAATCACTGTGAGTTTTGAAGATCAAAAGGGAATGATGTGATTCCAAACATTTAAAAATAAATGGTTTTACCATCCATGGAAGAAAAGCACATGAAGATGATCTCAAGATTTAGTATCACAACCTGGGAATAAAACCAAAGACTTGCTCAGGGCTCACCACTGTCTCCCATTGGGTTAATTATACAATTGTTAAATAAAAAGCCGAATCTTAGAATCTATGCATTAAAAATATTGTCAAATAACATTTTTTCAAATGCAGTAAGTAAATTGGAAATCAGTCAAAATCTACAGGTTTCTTAATCCCAAATGATGTTTGATTAACACTTTCAACCTAGCAAGAAGTTAATTAAATAATATTAACGACATACCAATGGGGGAAAATTTAACGACATTAATAGAATTAAATTGTTAAAGTTTATGTCTATAAATACATATAAAATGTCAATCTCTGTGTACATGTACAGTATATAAAGTACCTAATCATCAAATATGTCTTCAACACACAAACACACAGACACAGACACACACACACACACACACACACACCTACATACACACGCACATTATTTTTTTTAACAGGATTGCATTAAACCTATAAAAAATTTAGAGAGAACTGACATCTTTACAATGGTGAGTGTTGCAATCTATGAATACAAATCGATGAATCATGAATCCATGCAGTTTCCCCTTGATTTCTTTCTTCAACATTTTGTAATTTTTAGGATACAGTCCTCTGTATGTTTTATCAGATTTATACCTAAGAATTTCATTTTCTTTGAATCAATCATAAATGGTATTGTGTTTTAAAGTTTGATTTCCATGTGGGTTTTTTTAGTATATGTATATATTTTTGAAGCCTTTCAGATTTTCAAAGCATTCATATCATATGCAAATAGGGATAATTTTATTTCTTCCTTTCCAGTCTGTTTGCCTTTTGTTTCTTTTTCTCACCCTACTGCACTGCACTCCCAGTTTAATAAGAGTAGTGAGAGCAGGCATCCCTAACTTATTCCCAATCTTTTTTTTTTTTTTCAGATTTATTTATTATTTGACAGAGAGAGAGAATGGTGGAAGGGTCAGAGGGAGAGAATATCCAAGCAGACTCCTGCTGAGCTGGTCGCCGGGCTCCATCTCAGGAGCCATGAGATCAGGACTTGAGCCGAATCCAGGAGTAGGATGCTTAACCAACTGAGCCACCCAAGCACCCCTTATTTCTAATCTTAAAGGTAAAATATTCAGTCTTTCACTCCTAGGTATGATGATAGAAGTTTTGGTAGATACTTTTTATCAGGTTGAGGCAGTTCCACTCTACTACAAACATGCTTATAGTTTTTATTATGAATTAATGTTGAATTTTGTAAAGTTTTTTCTGTCAATTAATATAATCATCAGATTTTTCTTTTTCATTTTGTTGATATGGTGTATTAAATTGATTGTTTTTCAAATGCTTCACCAGTCTTCCATACCTGGAATAGATTCCAGTTGGTAATGATGGATGATTCTTTTTATACATTGCTGGATTCAATTTTCTAATATTTTGCTGACAGTTTTATGCCTAACCTCATGAGAATTTTTGGTATGTACCTTGTTTTTGTTTTGTTTGTTTGTTTGTTTGTTTGTTTGTTTATTTGTACTATCCTTGCCTGCTTTTGGTATCTTGTTAATACTAGCTTCATACAAAGTGTTGAAAAATGTTCTCTCCTCTTTTATATTTTGAAAGAGAGTGTGTAAAATTGGTGTCAATTCTTTAAATATTTGGTAGAAATCAGTGAAATAACTGGTTCTGTTTTTTGTTTTCTGGGTTTTTTGTTTGTTTGTTTTTTTGGAACACGATTAAATTACCTGTTCTACTTTGTTAAAGGTAATGGGACTATTTAAGTTGACCATTTTGTCTTTATTGGCAATTTGTGGTTTTTGATAAACTTGTCCATTTCTTCTAAATTGAATTGATGAGTGCAGAACTGTTTGTAGTATTTTCTTATTATCTTTTTAATGCTATAAGATCTATAGTGATGTCTCTTGCCTCATTTTTTTTTAGTTGTTGTTTTTGTTTTGTTTTGTTGTCTCATTCTTGATAATGGTAATTTATGTCTTTGCTAGTTTTTTTTCTTTGCCAGTCTAAGTATAGCTTTATCAATTTTATTGTAGTCCCTCCCCACCTCCCTAATGAACCAGCATCTTCATTGATTTTCTCTATTGGTTTTCTGTTTTAAATTGTATTGATTTCTGTTTGCATCTTTATTGTTTTCTTCCTATTTCTTGCTTTAGGTATTTCTTTTCTTTTCTTTTTTTTTTTTTTTTTTAAGGTAGAAACAGATCACTGACTTAAGGCTTTTGTTGAATTTCATATATTTGGTATGTTATATTTTCATTTTCATTCCTTTCTCTATATTTTTCATTTCCTTTGAGACCTCTTCCTTGACCCATGGATTATTAGGCATTTCTCAGTGTAAAGATTTTCCAGTTGTCTTTCTGTTACTGATTTCTAGTGTGATTCCATCATGTTCAGAGAACATACTCTAAAACTTCCCAGTATCTGAAATATGTCGAGGCTCATTTTGTGACCTAGAATATGGTCTCTCTTGGTGAATATTCTAATGTTTAAAAACTGTGTTTTATATATTTTACCCAGTTTTCTATTTTTTTTTACAGTGTGAAAGTTAAATCTGTTACTTTACTATGGCCAGAACTTGAAGTCCAATATAAGTTTTACAAAGAAAACAACTCAATTTCTATGCTCCTAATAATCTCTTATTTCTCTGTTCTCTAAATGCCTATTAGTCCTTTCTTAATTTGTCTATTAATGAAAACATGACTGATTTTTTTGAAAAAAGATTTATTTATTTCAAAGAGAGAGGAGGGGAGGGGCAGAGGGAGAGGGAGAGAGAGAGAATCCCAAGCACACTCCTCGCTAAGCATGGAGTCTAATATGGGGCTCAATCTCATGACCCCGAGATCAGGACCTGAGTCAAAATCAGGAGTCAGATGTTTAACCAATTGAGCCACCCAGGCACCCCAAAAACATGACTGATTTTTATTTAACTTGAGCAAAGACATAAACATTTGTTTAGAGTCAAATAGATATGAGTTCAAATGAGTGGTTCCACCACTCACTAAGTGCCATGAGCAGTTTATGTCTTTTCTCAGAGCTGTTATTTCCTCATTTGACAATGTGGGTAATAACTGGGACATAAAGCACCTGGAATTATGTGCCTTCAATAATTGCAGTATACTGTACATTTTTTTTTGGACAGTTCCCTACTCTTCTCCTCCATCCAAATGGTTAGAGAAAGTGAAGTCATTTTGTATACCATGTCTATGTTCTCCAAGCAACATCCTGTGGAGGGGTAGACACTTGGTGGTTGTAAGATTTAAAGCTCAGAAATTGCATGCAGCGATCATGTTTCCTATTTTAAATACCAGAGACAAAGAGAAGACAGAGAAAGAGAGACAGAGAGAATTCCCAAGGTGCAAAATATTTCTAATATTCAATTCCTTGGATTCAACTGTTTGAAAGACCCAGATACCAGCTGCATTCTATTCCACAAATTCTATGAAACACCTCACTACTTTTACAATAAACTTTTATTTTGGTTTAAGTTAGATTAAATTTGGCTTTTGGCCTTTGCTATCCAAAGATTCCTTACTAATAATATGTATCATCTCTTCAACCTTGACTTTCTTTGATTCCTTGGAAATTTAACTTACAAATTTTCCCTTTTGTAATGACCCATATAATGATTCACCTTCCCACTCTCTAATATAGGGTAAGATATAAAGGGAGATAGAATTTTTACAAAATATGTTGAATTTTTTAATGGTTTGCAATGTAGACAGTAGCATAGTTATAAAATGATCTGCAAAACTGTTCCTCAGAGGAATATTTTTTATAAGCTATTCAATGTCCTCACTTGTATGGTTTCCTGTAATCCTAAATCTTTAATTATAAATGACTTAATTATAGTCTAGCTTTTTGCATGAAGAAAGTAGTGAAATATGAATCTTGTTTTTGGTCAAACTTATACAAATTCAGAACTTAACAATCAGTGTAAAATATGTAAACACCAAGCAGGTTTTCAATGTAACAAATAATTTAACAATGATCACAGAAACAGGTGCACATCTATTATGCCTAAATAAACATTGCAGGAAGTACTGTTCAACATTACTTTGTGTCTTGAATATCTTACTGTAATAATGGAAAGTCCTAAGGAACACTTTTGGCATACCATGAAGTACCTTCAGGAAAAACCCATACTGGTTTATACAGACTCAAATATCTAGAAGGAATACCTGATCTAGAATCTTGCTTCAAATGTTAAGATTATCATCAGCCATTATTTTGCACATGGGCAACTGTGACCTAAAAATAGATGATATTTTGGTCAAGGTCACACTATTTTTCAAAAATAAAATTATGACAAGAATCTATTGCTCATCTGTTCACTCATTTATTCATTCAATCATTTATATGGTGAATAGTCATGTTGTGAGTTCTTACTGTGTGCTAGTCACTGTGTTAATTGCTATGTATAAGTCACAAATAAATCTGACAGGGGCGCCTGGGTGGCTCAGTTGGTTAAGCGACTGCCTTCGGCTCAGGTCATGATCCCGGAGTCCTGGGATCGAGTCCTGCATCAGGCTCCCTGCTCAGCGAGGAGCCTGCTTCTCCCTCTGACCCTCCTCCCTCTCATGCTCTCTGTCTCTCATTCTCTCTCTCTCAAATAAATAAATAAAATCTTTAAAAAAAAAAAAGTTGTGGAATTTATTAGCATAAAGTTGCTCACAGCATTCCTTTATTATCCTTTTAATATCCGTAGAATCTATAGTGATGTCACATCTCTCATCCAGATATTGGTGGTTTATGTCTCCTCTCTTTTTTTCCTGATCAGTCTGGTTAGAGGGTTATCAATTTTATCAATTTTCTCAAAGAAACAGCTTCTGGTTTCACTTGTTTTTATGATTTATTTCATTTACTTGTGTTCTGGTCTTGATTATTTTCTTTCTTCTGCTTACTTTGGATTTAATTTTCTCTTATTTTTTTAAAGTGGACGTTGATGGGGCGCCTGGGTGGCTCAGTCGGTTAAGAGTCTGCTTTCGGCTCAGGTCATGATCCTGGAGTCCCGGAATCGAGTCCCGCATCAGGCTCCCTGCTCGGCGGGGAGTCTGCTTCTCCCTCTGACCCTCTTCCCTCTCGTGCTCTCTGTCTCTTATTCTCTCTCTCAAATAAATAAATTAAAAAAAAACAAATAAATCTGACAAATTATTAGGCGTCGTAACTTTTATTAAAAAATTCTTCTACATATATTATTTTAAAAGAACATTTCTGTTTCCTTTATTTATTTGTAATGGATTCATGGATTCTTATTTTATTTTTTTATCTTTATTTTTTTTTAATTTTATTTATTTATTTATCAGAGAGAGAGAGAACACAAGCAGGGGGAGTAGGAGAGGGAGAGGGAGAGGGAGAAGCAGGCTCCCTGCTGATCAAGGAGCCCAATGCGGGGCTTGACCCCAGGACCCTGGAATCATGACCTGAGCCGAAGGCAGTTGCTTAACCAACTGAGCCACCCAGGCGTCCCTCATGGATTCTTATTTTAATTAATCGTTTATAACTCATTATTATTATTATTCCTTAATTTAATCCTCAAATTTTCACAGATTTGTCCAGTGAAAGCTTGTTAAAACTGTATTTTGTGTTCTTTTGGCTTATAATCGTGATTATTTAAGAACTCCCTTACCTTCTGGCATAACAAATTGTTCCAGAGTTACTCTGAATATTTCCAGACCCGGCTCTGAAATTAGGCATTTCTCCAAGGAGCCATGTTTCATTGTAGTGGAGAATAGTTTTTAGGAACCAAGATCTAAGTGATACTAGGTGTACTGATTACTAGGTGTCTCCTGATATGATGCACTGAGATACATACAATATTACAATTGTAGTATTTCTGCCAAAATGCACATAAATCTAATCATGAGTAAATATCAGACAGCCCAAATTGAAGACACCTTACAAAATAAATAGCTCACATTCTTAAAAATATGTCAAGCCAATGAAAGAAAAGAAAATGATTGAGGAACTATACTATATAAAGAAAAACTAAAGAAACTTGATAGCTAAATGTAACATGTGCTTGTGAATTGGATCCTACTACAGAAACAAAGTACATAACTATTTAAATATAATTATTATTAGTGCTAACATGGAAGGATATGAGATGCAATGTTCTAATGATATTAATATGGAAAAGAAAATAAAGGAAATGTAGGTTATTTATTATATGGAATTTCCTGGCAGTTTGGTAGGATATACTAATATGAGGAAATGGACACAAGTTCAATTCATAGCTTTACCAATTTACCACATCCCAGCCTCCTTATCTTTGAGTAAGTCACTTAATTACATTGATGCTCACTTATTATAAGATCATTATGTGAAAGTATTTTAAAACCTTTAAAGCATTTTACAAATAATAATCATTGTTAAACCTAAATTAGTTTATACCTTTTTTCTACTTCTTTGACTTAATCCTGGTATCCTGAGGCCACAGCTCACATTGTTACCCAGTCCCACCCCCCACCCCCCACTGACTGGTAAGAATCTTCTTCAAGACTTTACAGCTCTACAAAGCTTACATTATTTTCTGTATGTCATGACATAGACTGCAAGCAAGTTGACAGCAAAGAGTGTATCCTCATTATCCTTATCTCTTCCCAGCAAAAGCACAATATCTGGAACAAAAGATGGAGTTGGTAATACTTGCTGAGTGAATGAATGATCATGGATAGCTAGAAAACTGCAGTGGATTAGGTCTCCAAATATCTCACTATCTTATCTTAGGAATGTCAACATACCACTGGTTTCTGCTTTCTTACCTATAAAATCAAGACAATAATATGTGCCCTAAATGGCTTTTGTGAGCCAATGAAAATAATTGTCTTGAACGAGCTTAACAAGTGTAACATGCCAAATGTATTAGTTTTCTAGGGCTGCCATAACAAATTACCACAGACTTCATGGCTTAAAACAACAGACATTTATTCTCTTATAGTTCTGGAGTTCAGAAATCAAAATCAAGGTGTTGGCAGTATTGGTTCCTTCTGGAGGCTCTGTGGGAAATCTGCTCCATGCCTCTTGCCTAACTTCTCGTAGCTTCTACAATCCTTGGTGTTTCTTGCCTTGTAGATACATCACTCCAATCTCTATCTTCATCTTCCATGGCTTTCCCTTTGTGTCTCTCTGTGTCTGTGTCTGTTTCTTTTCTTTTCTTTTCTTTTCTGTCTCTTTATTTGATTTAGATTATTAAAAAAGCGGGTGGGGAGCAGAATTCTCCCATTTCCTGAATGGAATGAAAAGTACCTTCTATGCTTTAGTATTAGCTGATAATGACAATGTCTTAGCATTTGGATGGAGTTGATCTAGTCTTGAGGGCCTCTGGTGGTACCCATACAGGGTTCTATAAATGATAATAGCTGGCACCCAACTCTGTGTGATAGCAAAAGATGGTGAAATTGGTGACAGCTCTTTGGAATTGCAACAACAACAAAAAATTGTCCACCAGAATTAAAAATAGAACTACCATACGATCCAGAATCCTACTTCTGGGTATATATCTTAATGAAATGAAATCACTATTCAAAGAGATATCTGCACCCCCATGTTCAGATAAGGGAGGAAAGAAAGAAGGCAGGAAAAAAGGGAGGGAGGTAAGAAGAATGAAAGAAAGAAAGGAAGAGAGGAAGGAAGGAAAAATAAACATGTGCTGTCAACACACTCTTATTTTATGGCATTAGGTGTTCTTACTCAAATAGCATAAATTGGAAAATCATACCATTTTCCTTAAACGACACAAAAAGAAGACACAATTGACTTTTTAAGTAGTTTTTGTCTGAAAATATCTTTATAAAACTAGGCAAATGTAATATTATTTTTTCCTCATCTTTTGGAGGATTCTACCACTGCGATCTTCATGGTTGAAAGAAAAATCAGTGCTATTGTTAAAAGAACTTCATGATATTAAAGAATGAGTTTGGAGTGAAAATCATATTCAATTTTTCCTTCAGTATTTGTGTAACTACATTTCTTGGGAGTTGAGTTACTTTTGTTTTTGATTGATTGATCATTTCAGTTCTCAGAAGCCAGTATATCCCATCTATTCATATGAGCACTTTTTATAAGTTCCATTAATTTGGCAGTAAGATATTGTATTAGGCTCCCTCTTTCTCTGAACCCAGCATCCTGTTTCAAGGTCTTAGATGGTCATTTCAAGGCTAAAATGTTGTCAGTTAAGATTTTTTCCCAGACTATTTCCATGTTTTCTGTTTTCTGGCCCAAATGCCAAGCTATACCTGCATACATACATATATATATATATACACACACACACACACATACATATATACACACATATATATATACACACTTATAAACATGCATACATACATATATATTTAAAAAGTGACAAAGAGATTAAGCTTCAGTGACTTATTAAAATTAAAAAAAATTCTATTAGAAAAAAATTTAATGATTTGAACACCTGTATTGAAGAGAATACAATAATTACTGATTATGTCTTAAGATTTTTGCTATGTAAAGAAAAAAAATTATCCACACTAGATTATTAATTTGTGTTTTATAAAGATAAAAACCACATTCAAAATATTTTTTTCTAAAAAAAAAGGCTTTGAGCAGAAATATAGCATTTGAATTCTTAAATGTATACTGGACATATATTAAGTGATATCTTCAACCATGTTTTCATAGAAGTTTTTCTCAAACTCTCTGGAATGTTGCTTTACTATCATTTCACATCTGACCTCCACATTATTAGTACCGTGAAAAAGTTGAAGGCAACAGAATGAGGAAATAGCACCCAAACTTTTCAACTCTGCCTTTACAAAGACAATGTATCTGAAAAGAAAGACCTATCACCAAGGAAACCTGAAGTCACCAATGTTTCCATTTCCCAGAATGTACTTGCTAGCCAGTACCCACCTTTCAGGTTTGGTTACAAAATAAACTATTGACATTTCCTAATGCAGTCTTTTCTTTCAGAACTTTAGTTGGGTCAATATTCACTATTTCTTTTTATATTCCATTTTTCAATTTCCCTCAAGAAATAAATAAAAGATATGCGGATTGAACGAATGATATCCTTTTGATCCAAGTACTCCTTCACCCACAGCATGAGGTAGCTATTTTATCAAGTATACTTGCTGCAATGATATTAGTTACCCAGGGCCTGCTACATAGTTTACAGTGCTGAATGCAAAATGAAAGTGTGTTTTCAAAAAGCAGGGGGAAAGTTGTCATTAAAAGTACTGGCATTTTCCTTTCTCCCACGGTTTTTCTCTTGACTTACCATACATATTTTTTTAATTGATATTATGCCAGTCTAAGTCAAAAGAAAATTAAAACTTTATATTTTTCATATGCATTTTACTGTACATCTTTATTTTGCACAATGCCAATTTTAATACCATTGTAAGAGCACTGAAATTGAATGTAGAATTCATTGAAATTACACAATTTGTAGTTTATAGTTTGTGCATGCATAAATATTTCACTCTTGCTAGGACAGTGAAATGTTGCACAAAACTAACTCAAGTGCTTTTATATTACTTCTTGATTCTTGCACATCCTATCAACACACTCTACTTCCAACTTACTGATGAGTAGGGAAGATTGAAACTGGAAGGAACTATGTGTTGCCTATCTTTCCCTTTCCTTTTATGTCATTATTTTTAGGGTGATTGGCTAGTACAGGGCAGTAACATAAGTAAGAAAGGATATGGTGGAATTTCTTGGTCATCTACCTGTCTTAAAACACATTTAACTTCTTTTTTCATTCAAACCAAGATTTGGTTTGATTAGAATGCATGGTTTCTTGGGGATGTCAGTGTCACTCTTAGTTGTAGACATAGTACATTTATTTTGTACATATCTGAGTCCTGCTAAATTCCCATGTGTCTTGGGTCCACCAGAATTCTGTGCTCACAGGGTATCACCAACACTGCGTGTCTATGGAAGAGAGGGCATATGTATTCTTTATAGTTCATTGTTTCATTAGAACATCACTTACAAGACACAAGTTCAAAGTTCATAGATCATTAAGATTTTCAACATAGTGATAGCAGAGCAATAAACCAATTATTGGACCATTCTGAGCCTGGGCCCTATGTGACTGCATAGTTGTGACGCCATTGCTGTAATTAACATTTATTGAATGCCTCCATATGCCTAGTGCTTTACATGCATTTTCTTTCTCAGTCGTGACCAGACTGTTGTCTTGTAGATAACAAGGATGTTACAGAGGATGAAATTAATATTTAAGAGTAATTGATCAACTTCCTCTGTATGTTCCCTGGCCTACAAACAGAATAAATTCATGATTAAGTCAAAGATCAAGCTATTACAGAACCTGGTAATTTTAACTAACCCTTTCACATTACTATAATATATAATCAAAATTAATGAAATTAATTTTATTGCATGGCTTACCAAAATCAGTTTTATAAATTTATAATCATGCTATAGGCAGCCATTACTTTGCATGATATTACATTAACTGAAACTTGTGAATATTAGTAAGGTGTCATTGCCCTCTATTACCATGGAACAGTGCAAAGCAAAAATTACCTTATATAATTCATTGTATTTGTATAGTGATTTACAGTTCATAATCTTTTTTTGTTTTGTTTTTTGTTTGTTTTTGGTTAATTAAGATGTTATTTACTATGCCATAAGAGTCAATTCCAGCAGACCCAGAATTGGCCTGAGCTGTATTAGTGAACTACTTGTACTGAATCATGCTCAAAGTATGGAATATATTTATTAATACCATCATTTTGTAACCATGTGCCCAAGAAGTTTGAGGATGGTTTGTACCAGTTTATCAGCAGTAGATTGATAACTTTTACCTGTTCTTGGTGAAACCCCCAGAGTGTTGCCACTGGGTCTGGTTACATATCAAGAATATGCCTATGTGGCCAACAGAATATAAGAAACCCCAGTCAATGGGGCGCCCGGGTGGCTCAGTTGTTAAGCATCTGCCTTCAGCTCGGGTCCTGATCCCAGGGTCCTGGGATCGAGCCCCGCATAGGGCTCCCTGCTCAGCGGGAAGCCTGCTTCTCCCTCTCCCACTCCCCCTGCTTGTGTTCCCTCTCTTGCTGTGCCTCTCTCTGTGAAATAAATAAAATCTTTAAAAAAAAAAAAAAAAAGAAACCCCAGTCAAGATTCAATTACGGGTTCTGTGGTTCCAAGGTGTGCTGTGCATACGTTGGTAGTTCCTGATTCAAGAGAGAAAACATCCACACACCCCATATACAAAATCCAAGCCCTTGCTTGGATTTTAGGATCTTTTGCTGGTGAGGTCTTTGGCTGTGATGCATATCCTTACTTTTATGCTGTTTAGTGATTGTATTCTTTACTTGGAGTACATTGCAGATCAGTATGCATTGACATTTTGGGTCTTATCCTCTCCTTCAACAATCAGTCCTAGCTACCACCATTAGTGCATTTACCTGTAACATATTAAGTAATTTATGTGCACAATATTATGAATTTTATTATTTCTAAAAACTTGAATAAGTAACACTATTGTCAAAAGATATAGATCAGTTTCTCATCTTAGAATGTTTGTTTGTGCCCTATTACACCAGATCCCCACTCCAGGCAATAGGGCTTAAGAGGTTCAAGTTCACTTTTCTGTTCTAGCAAAGCAAAACTGAACATGGTTCCCAAATCTTGTACTTAAGTGCTCTGGGACACTGCCATCCATTCACAGGGTTGTAGAGGAACATTTTACATATTTGAAGGAAACATAGATACCACATGAATTACAACTGTTGTTTGGCTCTAATTACTTAATAAGTGGAACTGTTAGATATTTCTTTGGTCTAGGGCACTATGAAGAAATCACAAATATATCAGTAAGTTCTTTGAACTAAAAAAGCTTGAGAACCTCTGAGAACCACTGTGAAGAGGAAGGCAGCTGTTACTGATACTTGAATGGTGGTGGCAGTAGATCAGTCACAATTACACTGACAGAAAATGACACAACAACAATAACAATGGCTATAACAGAAGAGTGGTTTTTCTCAAGACTCAAGAAGTTCAGAATAAAGGGTTGATCACTGAAACAGCTGTTCAAGGTGTCATCAGGGATCTAGACTATCCTGAACCACCATCAGTAGTCTGTCACTTTCATTTCATGATCGCAGTATGGTTGCCACACTCACAGCATCACATCTGCTATCAAGGAAGGAAAAAAAGCAGAAAAGCTGAGATTCGGTGAACTGACACAGGCTTCCTAACAATTTTGTACAAATTTATAACATAAAACAAAACAAAACAAACAAACAAAAAATAAACAACAACAACAAAAACAAAACAAAACACTTTTCTTAGAAACTAGTCCAGAAACTTCTTGCATCTCATTGTCCAAAAGAGGGTTACATGGTCATGCTTAACTTCAGGAAAACAAAAGAAATGGAATATTTTTATTTTCTAGACTTTAAAATAGAGGAAGACAATTGAAAAGAAATTGAAAAGGGGTCTGTGAATGGCTTTTGAGTGCAAATAAGCAGGAAACTTCAAAATCTTAGTATCCACTGAAGGCTATAAGAACTTATTTGCTTCTTTTTTTTTTTTTTTTAATAATGCAGTATATGTTATTTGCTTCTAAATCTGCTAATATGCTATTTGTAAGTTAGCTGCTTTAGTGCAGCATAGGAAAAAGCTACAAAATGTTGTGTTTCTTTTGTTGGGAAGAAAACACCTAGATTCAGTGCTAACTGAAATAAATCTTAACCTTTATGTAAAGGTCCTGTGTCCTGTGGTTGTATCTTGTATCTTCATGTAAAATCCTGTTGATTTCACCAAATAGTTGTAGTAAAAATAGTCTATGGGGCGGGGGGTTAATGTTTGGAGCACTTACTAGAACACAATGCCATACTCAGGCAGCCTGCCCAGTCCCACCTCCCTCTATCTTACTGAACAGTCAGACCTCCTGATATAGAAAATATTGATGGAAACTTGTCCTAATGGACATTTAATCAACAACTGGAATTGGTTGTGCTTGCTTGGAGATAACTAATAAATTTAGAAAATACTGACAGCTGTCAGAATTGTGTGGCCAAATTTAATAATACATAACAAAAATGTTATGAACACACCAAATTTCATAAATACACTTGGATGTTTAATTCATTCTTTGGACATTAGATGACACCAAGAGGTGAATTCAAGGCAGTGCTTGGATTTTATGCATTAAGCTTGATGCCCAACATCTTATGGGGCATTTATTACTTTGCTAGATAAATATCCTTTCAAAGAATTTGGAATAAATAGTGGACATAGGACTCACTGTATGCTAGCAACACATAACTGAATAGATCATATAAAAGAGAAAGTGGTAAATAGAGAATGTACCCAATAGTTAATGTCATTTTTAATATATCATTAATTTTTTAACATTTCTAAGATATTTAACTTCAACATGGAATTGAAAGCAATTTAGATATTGAAATGTAAGTAATTCTAAAAATCTTTAAGAGATTTTGAAAGTGAACTTAGATTCTAGTGAACTGCATAATACATGACCCATCTTCCCCACTCATTTATTATAATGTTATTGACCTGGATACCTGCATGAAGTTTCAATTCATTCTGTGTCTTTGGAGTAATTTAAATACAAGCACTTGTAATTTAAATACAAGCAAATTTTGGAAGGCTCTTAAAGCATATGTCCCATATGATCCTATTTCCAAACTCAGACATACTTGAAGATCTCAACAGTTACTATTGATGCTGAACCCTGACCCTTGGTGTCCTAGGAAGAAAAAGATATACAGAAATGGAAAATTTATATCAAGAGAAAGACAGAGGTAGCCTGCCATTTCTACCCTCATGGGGTATGAAAGAAAAATGGAAACAGAGCTAGATGGAAGAGGTCAAATGCCAGGATCTTTACCTCCCCACAGTACTTCAGTTGCAGCCAGATAGGAAGAATTCAAAAGTCTAAAGAAAGGTAGCAGAGGTTCTAAAACGTGTTGGCCCAGAGTGAGAGGTATAATGTGGAGATATCAGTATTAGTAAGAGGAGGACAAGTAGATGAGCTTGAGGTAGGAACCTGGTGTTTCATGGCATATTGCCTGCAAGGTCCCTCACGCTCTGGTGAAAGAACAGAAAGTTACTGAAAGGGCCTATGGACAAGCATCTGCTGGTTGGAGAAAGGGTGAGGGAACATACCTTTTTGTGGCTGTGTGATATTATGAAAATACTCTCTTCTACAACAGCTCCCTCTGCTAAAGGAATTTCCTGCACTGAAGGGTGTATCAAACCATTGAGACATTGGTCCTGATTTTACCCCATGTGGTTACATTAGGAGGTGTAGCCTCAAATACCCAATAAAATGTCATGTCATTGGGTCCACTGGAGAGCACATGTCCTTTCTTAAAGGGTTAGAATTATCTCTAGTCTAGGGATTATTATTAGCTCTATTGCCACAGAGGATTGCTGGTGTAGTGTTGCCAGATTTTCTCATTTTTAAAGACAAGGCTAAATCTTCATTTTACTGGAATCTTCTATGTTTTTAAATATGATTGAGTAATCCAGTTTTTTTTTTTTAAAGAAGCCAAACAAAACATATGACCCATTAGCCATCAGCTCGCTGAAATTATAGAATATGCTGGGTTGTTCTTTCACAAATCAACCCTTTACCTATGTAAGGGAAAAAAAAAAAAAAAAGGACTGCCAAGATCAATTTTAATGTGGGCTTTTTTTCTCAGATAGGTAGGGTGTCTGGGATAATACTTTACTCATATTTTTGTTTTCATCTCTTTTTTCAACTACTTCAATTTTGGAATCTTGGGTCTACCCAATCCATGATGAAACAATGTGTTTTTCTACATTACTGGTGTAACTTAAGCACGCAGACACTTAATCCAAGGCTATCACAGCCATAAGCTAATAAACTTATTTAGATCTGCTTAAGACAATTACTGAAGAAGAGGAACTTGTGTTTCCTTTTTCCTTGTATGTCTATAATATTTTTGTATTTGTATCTTTGGGATTTTCTTGTTGTCTTTGTTATATACTTTTTTCAGTTTTGAGCACTTTGTAGGATATCTTTTTTCCCCTCAAGAAATAAGCATCCTAGGGGCGCCTGGGTGGCTCAGTCGTTAAGCGTCTGCCTTCGGCTCAGGTCATGATCCCAGGGTCCTGGGATCGAGCCCCGCATCGGGCTCCCCACTCAGCGGGAAGCCTGCTTCTCCCACTCCCTCTCCCACCCCCCCTTCTTGTGTTCCCGCTCTTGCTGTGTCTCTCTGTCAAAAAAATAAATAAAATTAAAAAAAAAAAAGAAATAAGCATCCTAAAGTGATAAGTACACTTCACCTATTATTCATTTAGATGGCAAATATCACAAATCTCAAAGATTTCCAAGCGTGCAGGATGACAATGGCCAGTAGTGGGGCGGTTTTACATTTGTTTCACTACAAGAGTGTACATAATATGTGTTTTTTCATTTTTTTTTGGCTTGAACAAAACATTAATTCAAGACTGTTGAATTGCAGACCTGTACCTCTGAAACAAATAATACATTATATGTTTAAAAAAAAAAAAGAAGAAGAAGAAGAAAATAGCAGGAAGGGAAAAATGAAGGGGGGGAAATCGGAGGGGGAGATGAACTATGAGAGACTATGGACTCTGAAAAACAAACTGAGGGTTCTAGAGGGGAGGGGGGTGGGAGGATGGGTTAGCCTGGTGGTGGGTATTGAGGAAGGCACGTTCTGCATGGAGCACCGGGTGTTATGCACAAACAGTGAATCATGGAACACTACATCAGAAACTAATGATGTAATGTATGGTGATTAACATAACATAACAAAATAAAAAAAGTAATCTTATAAACAATTACAAACAAAAGTAGGAGCCACATGTTAAATATGCTGCTGTGGCTGTTCCTCTCCTTTTACTCGCACTTAGAAATGCCTGATACTATCTTATAGATACGACCATGGGCTCAATAATAAAATATAAAATCTTCAGGATTAGGAATTAACAACAACAACAAAAACCCTCAAAGTCATTTTGGTAACTATGAACTAACAAAGTAGTGACCCATAGACTGTTCAGATCTAAATACAGGTCCCAGGAATTGATGGTCAGGTTCTAGTGCCCACAATGGGGAAGTGGGAAAAAAAAGGCATGGAACTGGAATTATTCAAGATGACACAAAATTTACTGTAATTGTTATAGTATTTAGCTGTTTAAAAACAGCAAATGTAATAATGACTACTTAAAGTAGTAAATGTAATATGTGATTAGATTTAAATAAATGGAGAATTAAAATGATGGTATACAATGCAGTTGGGAAAATAGAAATAAAGAGCTCTTAAGGTCCTTGTTATAGGTGGAAAGAGGTTAAAATCATCTATTAATATTAGACCTTGTTGAGAATGTATGCTATACTCTCTAGGAAAAAAAAAAAAACCCTCAAAACAAGAAGTGTAAAGATGTAACTGACAATCAAAAAGAGAGGAAAAATATTTTTCAATATTTAATCATTTCAGAGGAGGCAAAAAATTGAGGAAATTCGACAAAGTAGGAAAATAGTATATATGAATAAAAATTAGATATAATCCCATTACATGCAAAAAGGACTATTGCCCCCTTTAACACACAAACAAAATTATTAAGACTGGATAGAAAACTAAGGCTGATTATATGCTGTTCCAAAGACAGACTTAGTGACCTGGAATTTAGATGTGGGGGAATGACTCCCTATACAGATGTTAACGAAATAGAAAATATAGAAAACAAATAAAGATGCATGGGTGGCAGAATGAAAAAGCACACCTGTTGTTTAATGGGCTCACTGAGAATTGAGAATGGAGAGAATTTGGAAAGAATCTTTGAAGAGATAGCAACTGAGAATTTTTAGAATTGAAGAACTACCTAAGTCTTTAGGCAGAGAGAGGACCCCCCACCAAGACCTAAGAAAGATAAATAAAAATAAACAAGCCTTTAGACACATTATGGTGCAACTGCAGAATATCACAGAAGTAAAGACAAAGAGGCAGATAAAATGAGTTGTCCTGCCGAAAGGAGAGAGAAAGGATGAAGAGTCTTGCTCACACCAGATTGCTAGCACTTGGAAAGCGGGGATCAAACTTTGTATTTCTTTACTTCTGGTATCTAGTATACTGTCTTTGACCTTGTAGAGCTTATAAGGCAGAATGAAACTCATGTTATGATAGGAGTATAAATTAAAGTGGTGTGAGAGCAGAGAGGAGAAAATAATTCCTTCCGAATGGGATCATGGAAACAAGACAACCAGGGAAATAGCATGTGATACGAGTGGGAAGGATTACAACAGGGGCACCAACCCTCAGGGAATGGCATGCGCAAGACACGAGGGAGATACCATGGTTGGTGGATGCTGAGGAGCTCTGTTTGGACAGATTATAGAGGGAAAGGAGAGATTTGGTGAAGGACTGCGCATGACGGACAATGCAAGCCTGGGCTGGGCTAGATTGAAGAGCTGCAGAGTTGTATGCTCATCAATGGAATCTGGATTTTTTTCTAAAAGCAAAAAAGATCCAGTGAGTTTATTTGTTTATTTGTTTGTTTAAGGAGCGAATAGTTATGATCAAACCTATGCTTTGGAAAGATCAGTCTTGCCAGAGTGTATTGGATGTATTAAAAGGAGCCACTGCAGGCAAGGAGATCACCTACAAGGTCAAGACAATAGTCAGGATGAGAAGAAAATACACCTTTATTGTTTTGATGTTTTGGGTATATCCTAAGGAGTGGAGTATGTGTGTGTGTGTGTGTGTGTGTAAATAGAAAAGATGATAGTGTATATGCAACACTGTTTTTAAATTTGTGGAATTATTCCAGCTATGGTACCATATAATTAACTTTGAACTTTGAAAACTCAGCACTACTGCTTTTTAGCTATGTAGTCTTGGAAAAGTTATTTTAAAGTTTAAATACATGGATATCAACTGTTTCATTTTACCTCATCTTTAAAATGCATGATTGCTGTGAGAATTAAATGAAATTAATTAAACAGCATTGCATATATAGAAAGCTCTAATTACAGTGTTTAGTATATATAGAAAATAATCATTGAATAATAGAATGAAAGGCTGGAAAGTCACATCCATATTTTCCCATTTGCTTTAAACTTTCCCAGAACTTTTTGCTGTTGGGTAATGGCACCTTATCCTCCCAGCCATGGCTCAGAGTTGAGCATGTTACAACTTTCATGTAACTTAGAGGCTCACACATCTATGTAGCACTATACATTGTTTTAATCATGGGCTTTCGAAAGATGTTCTTTCAGGGCACCTGGATGGCTCGGTCTGTTAAGCATCTACCTTCAGCTCAGGTCATGATCCCAGAGTCTGGGGATCAAGTCCTGCATTGGGCTCCCTGCTCAGCAGAGTCTGTTTCTCCCTTTTGCCTTCACCCTGCTTGTGCTTGTGCTCTCTCTCACTCACTCTCTCTCAAATAAATAAAAAAATCTGAAAAAAAAAAAATATGTTCTTTATTCCTCTGGTACCATAGAGCTAATCATGTTACTTTGCACAGTATTGTTCACAAGGTTGATGTCATTTTCAGAAAACTCTGACCTCTTAGTTAACAAGAAATCTAATTTGAGTCAACAATTCACAGCTATCGGGCTGCATAAATGTAAGCAAAGTATCCAGAACATAAAAGAGTCCTCTCTATTAGACAAAACACAGGGGAGTACAACTTCAGTTCTGAGCCTTACTGTCCTACATTGTCTGCACAGTTAGTCTTGAGCAAAGAAAATTAGATCTTTTTTTGTATTGTTAAACACCCTGAACTAAGATCACTGGGTTGATATAAGGATGTAATTTGATCCTGACATTAGATAGAATTTTCTAATGACTAAAGCTTCCAGACAACAGAAGTGTTAGTATTTAATGTTTTCTCTGCCAGTGGACGCTGCTCAGATATAATCTGGCCCACTCTTTCGGATGGGGACTGAGGCAATATCAACCACTCTGAGGCCACCCATTTTTAGTCCTTTGATCTTCAGCAAAACCCTTCTCCCTCCTCCTCTTTGCAGATATAGTTTTGAGTATTTTAAACAGAAAAATAATTTCATGTTGATTAGATTCTAATGGCATTAGCATTACATCAGTGATTACCATTGTCAAGTACCATCGTAGAAACTTTTACATTTATTTATTTAATACTTATACCAACACTGAAAGATATTATTTTTGTAATTTTACAATTTCTCAATGACTACAAACAGATATACTGTTGAAGGAAAAAATTACAAAATATAATGCGAAGTGTGTTACAAATTATGGAAACAGTGATTCTCCTCACCTCCTCACTTATGGTACAAGCTACATATAAGTACATCAAACACATGCAAATGATCAGAATAATATACACCAAAATGATCATCGTGGTCAGAGCTGGGTTATGGATTATAAAGCTTCTTAATTTCTTTCTTAGACACTTCAGATTTTCTAAACTATCTACAAAGATAACCATAACTTTCATATTCAGGCATTAATATTTATATAGCTATTTAGAAAAATAAATAACTCAAGATGACATAGAGAAAAAGCAGTAGAATCTGGCGATGTTTGCTGATGTAGAAGCAGTTGAGAGAAGGGAGTTCACTCTTACCTAAGTCCAGAATTTTGAGCTGTTCTTTGTCCCACTTTTTTTTCCAGGCTAGTTTCACTGCCATTGATTTGAGGAAGGGAGACAGAAGAATGGCCCATTCACTTAATGATGACAAATAGCAGCTTTGGTCCTTACCTGAGAGGCTGTGGTAACCTGGACCTGCCTTTTGTGTGTGCCCATAGACAGCAGCAGGAATTCGGTGCGGGAGCTGGAACCTGGCTGGGCTTCAATTTAGCGTGTGTCTAACATTGTTCGGGGAACACTCTGTGCCTGCTGAGGCACACTCCTCTCCCAGGGACTACAGCTAAGAAAACAAAAGCTCCTGGTGCCAAGGCTACTGGTCTTATCTGTAAATCACTTACTCTTTTTTCCTGTCTCCTCAAGGGTGCTTAGACCTTAGCCCAGAGCTTGAGCAGGCACAACTCATCAATTTTTCACTGGCAAGTTAAGAGACCAAGTAGATTTACCTTCACTAATTGCTGAAACTGTGTCAGGTCTTATATTTGAGTATCTTTTTGACCTACTGGTGACTAGTACTATCAAGAATATGGGTGTGTGTACATATATTTGCAACTATATGTACATGATCATTAATCAAAAATATAAATATATGAGATTAATTTTACTTGTAGTTTTTTGAAATCATAGTTCTGACCTTAGCTGATTTTATCCTTTCTATGTCTGTGCATGCTAGGGTGAAAATATTGAAACAGAGAAAAGAGGACAATAGTACCTTGTTCCTCACATTCATATTTAGTCGAGAAGACCATTACTGATTGTCTAGCTCTACCTGCACATTTATAGAGGTGAAAATGAAGACTACAGGGTCTTCAGAGAATCCCTCAAGGTCAGAAGCTAGTTCACTGCAGGATTAGACTAAAACCTTAGTCTCCCAACTTTGATTCAATAGTCTTTTCACCAAGTCTCTCAGGAATGTGCTATCATGGCATCCAAGAAGCAGGTGGAAAATATAATTTATATATCTCTCATTATAATAATAATTACCCTAGGAAAATGACTGAGAATGTTAAGAGGGATTATCTTTGTGACATGAGATTGATGGTGATTTTATTATCTGTGATGCTATCTGAAATTTCTACTTACATATTTGTTACCTTAAAGATATGTATTTTAACATATATATTAGCCACTGTGTTCTGAGTGCTCTGCTAGGCACTTCTCCCTTCAGTTTTGTCATTTAGTTCTTACAGCCCATCTTGAAAATAGGTTCTTATAAATGTCTGTTGAATATAATAGAATCCAAAATTAACAGTGCCCAGAGGTTACTCTAAAAAGGCACCCTTTTTCCTCTTAGAATTCTTCTTGGGATACTTGTCTGACTTCAAGCCCCATGTTATCCTAGTAACAGTGAGTGATTCCAGATCAGGCTTTAATGTTTTCCTAAGAAGCCACTTAATCTGAAGAGGAAGGTTTCTATTGTGAGTAAGTCAGCCTGCTCCCAGGTCACTGACCAGGAACAGTTACCCCACAGGGTCAACAGACAGGCAACTGAGTCAGTTGCTTTTAAAATCTGTGCAAATAAGCAAAGACTTAAAATGACCAATTATATCCATACCCATTAAATATTAAACATCAAAGGCTCCAAAATGAATAGCTGAAGCAGAGGAATTTTGTTCTGTGCCTCAAGCCTCCTTTTACTTATTATGATGCCCCCATCCTCCTTGGCTTGCTGTCTGACACAGGGCCCAAGGTTGTAATTTAAACAACAGCAGAACTCCACTATGCTTTGTGGGGCCCTGAGCGTGCTGCCAGTGTTAATAACTAACCATGCAGATTGAGTGTCACTCATACAGACCTTTAGAAGTAATTGTCTTTGTTTTGTCTAGGATAGGAAGGACCAGGACTCCCTGTGTTTGGTTCTGCTCCAGCTCATGCTTTGCAGTGGGCACTTCTGTCTCTAGCAATACATGTGCCTTCCTTATTTCCTTTAGGTAAAATTCAGATGCCTCTGTTGAATACCTTTTTGAAGTTGAATAAGATTTAAGAACACCTGAAAGAAGGACGTTTCTCTTCCAGAATTTGCATCCATGGCTTTCAGGATCCTCAAACTTGAATGCACATGTAAGTTGCCATCTTGTCTCTTGGTCTGATGCTCGGCTTTTACAGCCTTTGGGTCCAGAAACAGATATGATCATAGGCACTGAAAAAAAAAAAAAAAAAAGAAGAAGAAGAAGAAGAAGAAGAAGAAGAAGAAGCAGTGCAGAGACACATGAGATCATTCTCCAAGTACCGCATTCAGTTTCCTCCAGCTAGAGTGAATTCAAGGAGGATTTGGCCCATGTTCTCAGAGTTGAGCTTGAGCGAGGAAGGCTGCTGGTGAACCCTACAAAAGTCTTCCCTGCACCTGATCCCTGAGGACCCCAGCTTCCTTTTAGATCTTGAGTAGATGTCAAAATTTAATAAAATTCCAACTCTGCCCTCTACCAGTTCAAGTATAATGTCAGGGTCAGCAGCCACTGTGGTCATCGCTGCCTGGAGTCAGAGACTATAAGAGTTGCTCCTGGTTTGGAATCAAATTTAGTTGTCCCCCAGACTATGTGGGGTAGTTTATGGAAATTAAGAGGAGATGACTCTGCTCTGATAAGCAGCCAAGATGTCCAGTCTTTCACTGAGAAGGGTTGCTAGTTTTGACTTCTGACATCATGATTCTGGTTTTGCTGCCTAACAGCTAAAAGTTCCATTGCATTCCTGGGCCCAGACCCCTGGCCTCCTGACACACTTGGTCATTAACTGGATAATCTCTTCCTTGACTTTCACGGCACCAAACACCTATGTGGGTGGCCAACATTTGCCCGTCTCTGGACCCTGTTTTCAACCTTGCTGGCCTTTCTTTATTTCATGCAGTTCAGCTTATCCTTTTCTGCTGCCTCTCTCCTATGGATATCCAAGTACTCACTGGATATTTCACCACTGACACAACTTCTGATCCATGTTTGTGCTCTATGTTTGTAAGCCAAGGGTAGGTATTTGGCCATCAGATGATATCTTTTTATGATGTTAACATTCAATAATCAGAATCATTTTTGGAGTATAGATAAAAAGATACAAAGCCAGGACAACACCTGGTACTATAAAACCAAAACAAAGAAAATACCTTTTGGTAATTTCATATACCTGGTATCTTTGTGATGTCAAAAGGAAATCTTTGTTGTTTCTACTGTGGTTATCAGTTTTCTCATCTGTGAAAGAAAACACCTAGACTCACTATTCTCTAGAGTCCTAAGCACAAATCCTCTCAAAACATTCATTTTCAAAAGGACAAAAAGTGCATTAACAGGTAATTTTTAAAAGCAGAGTGTGAAATTGTGGCTAGGGCATGGAATGAAGAGCTTCCCCTAGACGGTTCTGTGGGTCCTATCTGTGTGGACATGGGATAAGGGCAGAGGATAAAGCTATATTGACCGTGTGTGGATCCTCACATAGAATTTTTTGTCACTCTGTGGTGAAGCTACTTCTTTCCAGGGGAGGATAGGCTCCTTATCTGAGACACCACCCATCCTTGTTGAACACAGAAGTTAAGGGAATGAGAATATTATCCTTGGAGGGATGGATCATCTGTTTTTTCCCCAAATGACAAGGCAACTTATTAATAATATTTATACTCCATTTTTATCTACTCCATAAGACATCATAGCTGTAATCCCTGCCTGAAATGGTATCAAAGCTCAGACTGAATTGTGTCCTGAAAGCTGTAATCCAATTTCAATAGCTAACCATGACTACTAAAACATGTCACTTTATGTGTTTGGCTTTTCACTAACATTTTCACATCAATTTCAATCACACTTTATTCCCAGAATAGCACCCCAAGACAGGTGGGAGAGATTTAATAAGGAATCAGAAACTTACGAAAAAGAAGGCACTTGCTAAAGTTCACACAGCTAAAATTCAGGGGGTTTATTTGACTCTAGATGAGTGCTTTTTCTTCAGTCTCAAATACAGAGACATTTTATGTTATTCCTGATGTCAGAGTACTATCAACACCCAGTATTTATTGACTTTATACTGCAAATACATATACTGTAATCCATTATGTATTTGTAATGGCACGCACAAAAGCAAAGATATCACCGTCTCTATAATCCAAGTCACACAGGCACATCTCTAATAAAGGGGATGGTTTTTCCACAGTGGTTTTTGCTCGAGTTTCCTAATATCATTATGTCAGCAAAAATCTGCCCATAGTGAGGACTAAACAAGTTTTTCCACAGGAAATAAGTCTCAATCTTTGTGCAAGCCTGCTGTTGGTTCCAAATTATTGCCAGAAGATGGCGCTGTGCATTAGCAAACATCCTGCTTGGGACATCAAGGGGGAAAGGTGAATGAGACTTAATATTGTCTGAGGGGGAAAAGTTGATTAGTTGATGCAGGAAAAAGGCACATATGTGTGATATAGAAAAAGGGTACAAAAATGTAAGTTAGCTTTTAAATCAGGCATTTGAAACAACTCCTATTTAGCTTTTATCTATTAGAAGAGTGCTGGTGAGTCAAGTTAAATAGAAATTCTATTCACCCCATTGGAGAGATGTTCACTAATACAGGAGAATGTTTGAAAGCTGTTGACATCAATCTAACTCTTGAAATGTTAAATAATTGTCCAGTTATTTCCCAATATGAGAACTTTTTCTCTTCCTCTTATTTTCCTCATTCCTCTATTCTGTTCCTCATGCATAGAAAACCTTTATTTCTATTATTTAAGGACCAGATCTACTTCATATTTTTCTTGAAATTATATCTGACAATAGTGATAGCTCAAAGGATTCTATTTGTTTTATCTCAACATTCCCAGCACTTGGCTTTTGTTAAAAAAATGCTTATTTAATGTTTTTAAATAATTGATCAGTAAATCGTACTATGACCTAGCAGTAGAGTTTCTATACACATGTTCAATCACCTTTTTAAAAAAAAAATTATTTATTGAGTACCTGTTAGGCTCTTGGTCACAGAGCTTATGATCTAGAACAGGAAATAAGAGGCAGTTAAGTGATTAAAATCTGGTGTGGTAGGTATACTATCATGGGAGGACTGGGTTCTGTGGAAGATGGTTTTAGGAGTTAGGAGAAACTTCCCAAAAGAGATGAAGTCTAATTTTGTATCTGAATGATGAGTAAAGAATTGCTATCTCTTAAGAATGTTCCAGGAAAAGAGGACCACATTTGAAAAAGGCACTGGATATACGAGTGACTTAAAAAAAAGAAAAATTTCATTTCTCTTGGAAAATATTGCAATGGGGAATGTCAAAAGATAAGGTTGGAAATTTAGGTCCTGGTAGGTCTTGAAATTTTGTGTAAGAGAAAAAGAAACTCATTATAAAAATTCATGCAGGAAAATGATGTGATTAGATTTGTATTTTTCAGTTATTCTGGCTGAAGTATGGAAACTAAATTGTGTTTGGTATAGGTGTGGTAAGTGGTAGAAAGGAGCATGGTGCCATACTGGAAGATAGACCAGCTAGGGAGCTGTTGCAAAACTCATGTGAAATGCTGCAGCTGCTGCTGGGATCAAGGGCAGACAGGGATAAAGGGCTCGGCCAGCAATAAAGATTTATGGGGGGATGCCAACCTAAAAGGACAAATAAAATATCACCAGGGTAACAAAACATTGCTGGAAATGTAAGAAAATATGGAAATCTATAATTATCAAAGCTCTTCCCTGGGAGAATGCAGTATGTTTTGGGGAAGAATACTTTAATAAGCAGCTTAGGATGATGATAGAGATCCTCAGACAGCAAACTCAAGTGACCACAGATGAAAGGCAACATGCCACTTGAGGATGCTAAGTCTCTTAGCTGCTAAAGTTTTGTTTTGCTGACCTGTATGTGAGTTTGGAATCAGAGATGAGAATCAGGAAAATAAAAGAAAGGTAGAGCCCTAGCTCCAGTGGTCCTATTTCTCTATTCTCCCCTTTACAAATAATTATTGAACAGATATATAAAAAATGCCTGTCTGGAGGCACAACAAATAATTAGCCTCCATCAAGGGTCCCTCAATGCTCCACTGAGACTTATTAGTGGTAGAGGGATTAAAGAGAAGTAGATGGCATCAAAATATGTTTACAGGGTAGAAATCATAGTTCTCTGTAATCATTTGGATGTAAGGATAAGAGAGAAAAAAAGAGTCAATTATGATAATGTCCACAATTTAGACCTGGGAAACTGGATGATGCCATTCTCTGTGATGAGAGAGAGAAAAGGGCCATTTGAGATGGAATGGGGAGAGAGTAGATGAAGAATTCAGTTTTGCATTTCTAATATTTGAAGTATGCATGACACTGAAGTAGACAGATCAAGTAAACAAGTAAGTATGAAGCTTAAGAAAGGGATTTAGTTCAAAGATATGTGTTTGGTAATTAAAAACATGGGAGTGGATTATATCACAAGGGAGAATGTGTAGAATGACATATAGCAGAGGATATGTGGATGAGGATATACAGAAATCAAATTGTTAACACTGAATTAAGAGCTATATTAAGTTTTAAACCTAAGAAACAGATGT
Organism: Mirounga leonina; assembly: GCF_011800145.1. Lineage (NCBI taxonomy): Eukaryota > Metazoa > Chordata > Mammalia > Carnivora > Phocidae > Mirounga > Mirounga leonina. Next base: position 80,139,311 of record NW_023270268.1, read on the forward strand.
ATCATGTTTGTGAGTATGTGTGTAGATAGATATAATTTTTCAATAGTTAGATGCTAGGTCACAAGGAATAACTTAGTAAATTATCATATCAGAAATTTGGTGGGTTAAATTCTCTAAACAATGAAATAAAAGATGAGTTCAGGATTCTCCCCTGGGTAGGATCTATGGTAAACCACTACAAGACTGCAAGATCTCAAAATTGTAAGACTTTGAGAACTTTAGACTTTAGTATTTCTAAAACTTAAGACAGTCGGATATCAAGATTACAAGTCTATGAGATTAGGAAACTGAGACTGGATCCTGAAGGAACCTACAAGGCTCTGAGATTGCAAGTCTTTAAGACTGCAGGATTTTGCAACTACAAAACTGAAAGATTGCAAGATGTTTTCTACTTTCCAGTGCCACCTCTAGCTTCTGCTTACTTAGCAAATTCCCTATGTAAGAGAATAACTTAGCAGAGAGGATTATCTTTGTTTTGGGGGCTCTTCCAGAATAAATTCTGGCATACTGAGGGTGGGTTAATCAAAAGCTTGGCTGATTGCCCTTCATCTACAAGACTGTCTATGTTGGAATTATTAGATAAGAACTTTGAAATAACCTTGATAAATATTTTAAAGAATCTACAGGAAAAGATAGGATGAGTGAAGAAATGAGAGAAGTCTTTAAGGAAAGACTTGAAAACATTACAAAAGAAATACATGGGAAACCTAGAAATGATGAATACAATATCTGTAATTTTTTTTGAAAAATAATTGAATATGATTAAGAGTAAATTGGACACAATGGAAGAAAGTATCAGTGAACTTGAAGATGAATCAATAGTAACCATCCAATCTGAAGTACACAGAGAAAGAAATTATAGAAGAAAATGGACAAAGTCTCAATGACCTCTTAGAAACTATAAATTAGTCAAGCATATGTATAAATGGAATGCCATAAGGGGAGGACAGAGAACTTGAGATAGAGCAATACTTGAAGAAATAATGAATAACAGTTTTCAGATATAATCAAGCAAGCAATCTTCAGATCCAGGCAGCTCCAAAAACTCCCAGGACAATGAGTACATTATTTTAACAGAAAAAACTATACCTCAGCATTTCACAGGCAAACTGCTAAAAAACAAACATAAAAATAACATTTAAAAGCAACTAGTGAAAAAAGACATCCATACAGTGGAACATGAGAATGAGAAATTCTCATCAGAAACAATGAAAGTCAGAGACAGTGAGAAAAGACTTTAAAATGATGAAAGAAAAAACAAGCTGTCAAAATAGAACTTTAGGTATAACAAAATGTTTTTCAAAAAAGGAAAGGCATAAATACATTTCATATAAAGCTTAGAGAATATGCTGCATTAAAATTCACCAAAAAAAAACTTAAAAAGAAGTTCTTCAGGATGAAGAGAAACCATACCAAGTGAAAGCCTAGATATGTAGAAACATATAAAAATAATCAGAAAGGGTACATATAGTACAAATACAAGTGCAATATATGAAAAAGTAGCAGTACAAACTATTGACTAATGTATTATTCAGTAAAGACTTTAGCAAGAATGACTTACAGTAATTCTTAGTTTTTGTACATTTAATTTTCATGCAAACATTTATTCAAATATACTACTATTTTATAGAAACACCCCAAAGTTGCTTTTTATATACAGAAGATGGTCTTTCATAACTCACCAAATACACTTTAAAACTACTGCATGATAGTTTACCTCATTGTTCTCAAGATAAATGAATAAATGTTTGCATGAAAATTAAATGTATAAAAACTAAGAATTACTTGCAACTTACTTGGAAAAAAGATACGAAAACCACTTTTTAAACTTTGAAGTCTTCTAGTCCCCCAAATTTGCAAGTAATTTTATATTTTATACATAATGCATATAAAACTCATACAGAGTTCTGAATATATTACTTTATCTAACTTTATAAGGATGTTTCAATATCACATTTTTCATTTACTCTGTATTCACACTTTAGCAGGATTTTTGCATTATAAAGAATAAAATCACTCAACATTAAATTTTTTTTTCTTTAAAAGCAACATCTTCCAAGATGCAATTCAGAAATGGAATGATCTTTTCCCATGTTTTCACCATAGTGTTTAACAGATAGGTTTAGGAAAAAGAAATGGGACCTTTAATTAATTGAATTCAATTCTTCTATGTCTGGATGCTGCTGGCCCCAGTTAGAGGGCAGGGACTTCAGCATATTAATACAAATGTGTTCAAGGGTTTGTCTTTATCCATTTTCTCTTTTAAATGATCTTCAGAGCCAACTTGGAAGATTATTAAGACACCTAGGAGGCACTCAAGTTTCATTCTGAGAATCCTGAAAGAGACGTAAGAGAAGTACAGTAGTCCCCCTTTATCTGTGAGGGATACATTCCAAGAACCTCCAAAGGATGCCTGAAACTATAGATACTACTGAACCCTAAATATACTATTTTTTTTCTATATATACACACACCTAGGTTAAGTTTAATTTATAAATTAGGCACTGTAAGAAATTAACAACTAATAATAAAAGAGAATAATTACAACAATATACTGTAATAAAATTTATGAGAATGTGGCCTCATTTTCTTTCAAAATATCTTACTGTACTAGACTCACTCCTTTGTGATGACGTGAGATAATACAATGTCCACTTGGTGAGAGGAAGTGGGGTGAATGGTATTGGCATTGTGATGTAGCCTTAAGACTCCGGTTGACTTTCTGAAGATACATCAGGCAAAGGATGGATCATCTGCTTCCTGACTGCAGTTGATGGTAGACAAAAAGAAACCATACACAGAATTTACACATGTAAACTTAAATGTAAGAGGACTAGATGTTTGCACATGTCCATGTTACATGAATGCTCCTGAAGTTCTGTAAACACTAAAAGGAGGAGAAAAATGAGTTAGGGATGGCTATTGGGTGCTGGTGAAATAAACATGAAATAAAGTGACAGGAAGAGTTTTATAACTATTATTTATGGCCCGACAGAAGGGAATGAATTTCTGTCCATCTCTCTTGGAGCTTCTTTCCATGTTGGTCTCTCCCTTTCTTCACAGTTTGGGGATAGACTGTTACGTCTTATATCCCTGTATGTGTGGAATACAAAGAATACTCACTTAGGATTTAGGAGACTTCGTTTCTCTAACCCCCACTGCCTTTCTATATACCTGGATCTTTCCTCCCTCTGACCTGCCCTAACCATACATTTAGAATTTAAGTATCCAAAAGCAGTATAACCTCCAGATTCTATAAGGAATAGAAATGACTGAAGGGTAGCTAGCTTGTACTGAGCAGAAGGGTGGCTTGGGACTGTGCTTTCCTGGCATGACACATAAAAGAAGAAAAATCAGTTACCCATATCAAAACATGAGATGTGTAAATTCCTTTCCTCCAGTATTCCTCTAAAAGCACCTGCCTTCTGAAATCTACCACAGTTCTGTCATTCCATGTTTCTAAGTTTGTTTCCCACATATTTACTCACCTTGTCCACCAAACCATGTTTGAGGATTACCAACAGAGTCTGGGTGACAGCCTATGGAGAGAAGCAGTTGTGTCCAGTGTATAAGAACACAGACTCTGTAGTCAGATTTTCTGAGTTCAACTCCCAGATCCACCCTTTTCTACAGGTGAACTCTTGGGCAATTCACTTTAGCCTCTCTATGCCCCACTTTCTCATCTGTCAAAAGAGGAAATAAGTAGTATCTACACCACTGTGTGGTTGTGAGATGCATTCATTAATACATGTAAAGTTTTTGGACCAGTGACTTGTCTGCAATAAAGCAGTTAATAAAGTGTTGCTACTTTTAATTCATTTTAATTTAATTTATTTTAATTCAATTTGGAATTGCCAAAGATAGATATTTTATATAGTTCTGATTTTCCTTCCTTCCTTCCTTCCTTCCTTCCTTCCTTCCTTCCTTCCTTCCTTCCTTCCTTCCCTCCTTCCTTCCTTCCCTCCTTCCTTCCTTCCCTCCTTCCTTCCTTTCTTCCTTCCTCCACTCTTTCCTTCCTTCTTTTCTTTCATCCATCTTTCTTTTCTTCACCTCTGTCTGCTCCTACTTTTCTAGGTAGGTGTTTTAGGAGGCCTTCACTTACTTACTGAATACCTTGGGCCAATCTGGGTTGATGAAGCAGGCCACAGGCCAGGGGGCTTGCTGGGCCTCTCTAGTGTCTAGGCTATGCTCATTGTAAGCTCCCTCGAGCAACAGAGAGTGCCAGACATGGATTTCATTAATCCTACCATCAGTAGGTCTGAATTCATTGCAACTAATACAATACCTGTTTCTCTAACTATGCCAACATTTTCTTGACACTGTGTTTGACCTCCTGTTATTTCTCAACAAAAGCTGGCAAGTATGACCCAGCAGTGAAGTAAAACAGCCCAGCGGGCCACAGACTGCTGAGTGCATCCATGCTGAAATGAACAGCACATTCCAAAGAGATCCACAGCAGCTCAGAAGAAAAGTAAAAAAGAAAGAAATAAAAAAGGAAAGAATGCAGAATCACTTAGAGGAGAGATTAATCCCCTAGGTCACCAGACTTCCATGTCTATCTTCCCTACATTGAAAACAGGGTGACTTCTATCCTAGAACCCCTGACCATTCCAATTCTAGTGCCATATTTTGCAATGTCATTCTCAGCTGTCCCATGTCCCCTTTATCCACACACACACACACACACACACACACACACACACACACACACACAC
>NW_023270268.1:80144035-80208288 GCF_011800145.1 Mirounga leonina
CACACACACACACACACACACACACACACACACACACACACACACACACAATCACATATGTCCTCCTGATGGGACAAGGCTCCAAGATCTTTGAGTTTCCTACCAGCAACACCAAAAGAGAAAGCAGGATATCATAGATATGTGTAGGTTTAGTTATAGTTCGGATTTGGGATGAATCAGATGGGGAAGATTTCTACATGGTATGAAAATATGTGAAGAAAGGGGGGGGGGTTTGTTTAGTTTCAAAGGCTTTAACTTTAAACTTTTCCCTCATGGCTTTTGTGAGGAATTGGTACATTAAACTAATTTCCCTGTTCTATATCTAACCCTGATGGGGTTTTTATTTTCTCGGCTAAAATACGAAATCTTCCTTGGATCCCTTCCTAGCCGGTTGATGTAAGGAATGTTAACAGAAGGGGAAGTCATTGAGACAAACACTCTGGAAGGTGCATACAGTCATTCAACACAGTTGTTGGACAACAGTATATCCCAGTTACTGTCATAGGCCCTGAGCCAAAAGAAGATGAATAATATTAGGAACTTGCCTGCCCTCAGAGACTCATGCTTTAATAGGATAATAGACATTATCCTATTCACTGTAATGAAGTGAATCATTACAAACTGTCAGAATTGCCATGAAGAAAATATCCAGAGTCCCGTGGGAGAGAAAATCGGGAGAATCTAGTTTAATCTGAAAGGCACAAGAAAAAGTTTCTCTAAGGGGAAGGCTGTATCTGGTTGCAATCTGTAGAAAAATATAAGAAGGTTTAAAAACTGAAACTTCCACGTGGAATTATTAATAAGTTCATCAATGATAATATCCCCTTGTTTTCAAATAAAGTTAGCTGAAAAGATGAAGTAGTTTAATGGAATTGAACACTTAATCTTCTCAAGGATCAGAGGCACTTTTTGTTTATTAAACTATAAAAAGTAACTGCTACCTATTCCTAGATCTCCAGAGGCCAAAATTTTATTCCAAAATCTAATCCTTCCTGGTATTCCTTAGTGCTGTTTGCATAGAATCCCACACAGACTGGATACTAACAAATATCTGAATGATTGTGAGAACCAGTTAGAAAGGCTTGCACAAAGCTAGGAATGTAAATTAAAAGGAGGAACAGACGTATGTTGAGATAGGAAGAACAGAGGGAAGAGTAATGATCTGTCCATTGATGATAGGGTTTGGAAAGGAAGTTTTCTTGGGAACTAATTCCTAGATCCTACCATTCATTTGCCTGTACAAATGATGCACTCTCTAGTCAGGGAAGGAAAATCTCAGTATCTGGTCCTTATTCCTTTTATGAATACAAACCACTCACAGAAGCCTATAATGATCATTAAAAGAGGGAAAATTGAAGCCTTGAATGAAATGTTAAAATATGATGTTCACAATAAAATATTATCTTCTCCACTATAACTATATGAACACTGTATGTCATCAGGGGTTCATAAAAATGACAAAAATGGGCATTGTTGTAACCTACATCTGGGAAACTAGATTTGTAGCTATGGACTTTGGTCAAGTAACTTAATTTCCAGAGGTGAAGATTGTTCATCTCTGATTAGGCATTCTTTTTTTTTTTTTTAAGATTTTATTTATTTATTTGAGAGAGAGAATGAGAGAGAGAGAGCAGGAGAGGGGGGGGAGGGTCAGAGGGAGAAGCAGACTCCCCGCCGAGCAGGGAGCCCGATGCGGGACTCGATCCCGGGACTCCAGGATCATGACCTGAGCCGAAGGCAGTCGCTTAACCAACTGAGCCACTCAGGCGCCCCAATCTCTGATTAGACATTCTAACCCTTAAATTATTTTTATAAATTGTTGTTGTTGTTGTTGTTGTTTTCATGTAATCTCTCAATTCTTGCTACACCACTTATGGTAGAGTTTCCATCAATCCTATTGACAGATGTGGAAATTAAGACTCAGCGTGTTGGGCGTCTGGGTGGCTCAGTTGGTTAAGCGATTGCCTTCGGCTCAGGTCATGATCCTGGAGTCCCGGGATCGAGTTCCGCATAGGGCTCCCTGCTCGGCGGGGAGTCTGCTTCTCCCTCTGACCCTCCTCCCTCTCATGCTCTCTGTCTCTCATTCTCTCTGTCTCAAATAAATAAATAAAATCTTTAAAAAAAAAAAAGACTCAGCGTGTTTACTTATTTAAAGTTATCTTAGCAGAAAAAATTATAAAAACAGAACTCAAACCTTAATCCTTTCATTCCAAGCTTTATGTGCATTTCAGTACATCATGCATCCTTTGAGTATCCAATTATATTGTATGTATTTAATAATGTTTGATAAATGGTAAGGTGTTGCATACACATGAGGTACTACTTGATCACTAAAGAGTTCATTAATTAATGCATTTATTCTTTTGTTATTTTAATGAACCCTTTCTGGATATATATTAAATGTTTTCATCACTGTCCTAGATGCTAGGGGAATGTGAGGAGCTACTTCGCTGTCTATATCTAGAGATATCCCTGGCATATATTTCTTTGTCATAAATTGGCACACTGATCTAGAGAACAATTTTTTGCAAGACAATCATTCTAGAGCAATTACTTTTATATTTGCTGCAGCACAGAAGGGCATTGGTAATTTCAGACACTGGATTTTAGCCACTGAAGTCACTTACCTGTTGGTTTATGTGTCTCCTTATTTCACTGCTTGCACCATTAGAATAAAAGTAGGTCACCATACACTGGGGTGCACAGACCTGGCTAGTTAAGTACACATGTAAATGACAGATTTTTCAATGGAGTGGCTTCAAGATAAGCAGCAAATATGTATATTCCTCTAAAGTATCGTTCCAAAAATGTTAGCAATGATTCACAAAAAACAAGAAGGCTATCTGAGTTAGAGGCTTTGCTTTTGTTACTGAGGACTATAAATAACTAATCTAACACATTTGGAATACCGAAGAGTCTGTTGAAGGTCTCCAGGTGAAGACATTCACTTTTGTATGTAGAGGAAAGTTTTTTCATTCAATAAAATCTGAGACAGAATTTTTAAGTAACAAGCAAATTGTGGGTCGGATTGGCATTTTGTAATGATTATTAGCCTTACATTTGGACTTGATTCTCAAGTATATTTAATGGTTACAAATGATCTGAATTAGTTGTCAATTTTGAAATTAAACAGCATTATTTTACAGTCAAGGAAAGCATTCACAGAAAAGAAATATTAAATTCAATTATATGGTACCAAATGTGAAGTAGTCACTTCTAGCTCTTTGATTATATACTTTGTTTACCAGTTTAATTTTCTAGGCACTTTCAGATACTTTTCCATTAAAATATATTACAGATGCCTATGCAGGTAGATTAAAATATATGACGTTGCCAATATTAGGCCACATTTGTTCAATAGAAATGGAAATTTCAACTTAATACGTGGTCCTACAGATGAGGGTAACCTTAGTCATGCCAACCTCCCCATCTCTTATATGAAAACTTTTTTTCCTAATGGAGCCACTTTAAATGAAATTAAAGAGATTTTAAAAGCCCTCTTTCCTTTTATTCATTTAATGAAATCAATGTTCTTCTATTTTCAAGTGTTCTTATCAAACCACTATAAGGACTAATTATTCCAACCAAACCAGGGCAAAAAAAAATTTTTTTGGAGCGAGATTTATGCTGAAAAGACAACATTGATTTCCTCAAAATGCAGATATGGGGAAAGGTACAAGGAGAAGACCCTACGTGATTAAATATGATAGATAAAATGCCAAATTATGAAAGTCAAAGACATACATAAATACTTAGATTTCATTAAAATACAGTATTTTGGCATAGCTCAGCAGTAAGATGAACCCCCGAAACTCTGATAATCATTAAAAAATCAACTTAGTTTCTCGGAAGAGATTATCAATTAGTAGTATTTGCTTTTTAACACCTAGTCACGATCAATTTTGCTAATTTCATATGTAAAAGCTATTTTGAAATTGGCAATATATCTCATCCCTGCTTTTCTCTTGTGGCTCTATGACCTCATGGTGCTCTAACTTGGCCTTGGTAAGTTAGGTTCCAAAGAGTTCCAATCTTAAATTAACAAATTCTCTGTCTTCCTGTGCCCACCTTATTTCTGGCAGCATAGACTATTTCATCTTAGATAATCCAGGCTTGATATAATGGGTAATGTTCATCAATTAAAATGGAAGGTAATGGACCAGTGCTGGAAAAGGTGATCCATGACCAGACTGTTCTGATCTTTCATAGTACTGTCTGCTGACCTATTTGGCAAGTTGAATTCACTCTTCTCATTCATGCATAACTGGAGGCACTTAAACATTAAAGGATTGGAACTTCTCTCCCCCTCATCCCTTGACCTAGGTTAAACCTGTTGTTACTCCTCGGTCCAGGATGAAGGAGAATGTGTAGTATACATATATGTGTGAATGTGTGAATGTGTGTGTGTGTGCATGCATGCATATGCTCAAAGTTGTGCACACTGCAAGTGGTGATCTAGTGAAAAATGCACCAGGCTTTATGTTTCATGTGCCCACATTCTAAAAGCATAAAATATATGTAAATGAGGATCATCCAGTTAACCTAGAATGCCAGTAGCTATACATTAAGTCTCAAAAGATAATTATCATTTATAAACCCTCTTTCTATGCCTTGAATCTTGGCTTTTATTTTAAAATATGCATAAGGGTATCTTGGGTATACATAGTGAAATGGATCTTAAATGTGTTGGGTCAAAGAGGAGCAGAAAGTTGATAAAGGTAAGTGATGCAAGATTTACACTTTAGGAAGAACCATGAATCATGGTACAATACACTGTTAAAATGGCTGTTGGCTGCTGGAAAGAAATGATAGCCTGCACGGAAGCAAACTACAAATGCAAGAAATACTAAGGCAAATGGTGAAGGGATGATTAGAGAAGTGGGCATGCTATAGTGGATTTACTAAGTGAGACAAGAAAACACAATAGCTGATTATGTTACAAAAGAGCCCCCATGACTCTGTTTACCAAAGTCATTAGCAATGCACTGATGAGAGTGAAACTAGCACATTTGAAAAGCTCAGTGATGGCCATCCTCTCTCATCCAGGGTAGGTAAGAGATGCTAAGAATTTGGCTCACTGGTAGCAATGGGGATAAGATACTCTTATTTAGAGAAGCCAGATGACAGTAAGTTTGAAGTCATTATAGTGATGAGTGCCCATGTCAATGTGCAGCCCAAGAATTAGGTAGATGATTCAAAGGACACAGTGTTTCTATGGGAAATATAGATAGTCAGCCAACAAGGGTACAAGCAGTCACTCCAATAAAATATTCGGATGCCTTGCCCAGTTTCCAATCTGAGCCTGTTCTTGAACCCCATTAATTAATCCATTGATTAATGGAGAGGCTGTGTCCCCATGAGGAATGATTTTGAACATCATGGCATGTGTATACAATTATGATTCCTCCAATATCCCAAAGGACTTACAGCTATTTAATCAGATAAACATTCACTGTTAAAATGTGAATGCTGTGACATTTTGAGAACTGTGGAACACAGTTCAGGCTGATGTTAACACTTGAAAGCCTGAGTCATAATCATGGTCCTGCTGTTAAGGTAGGTGCATCTGAGGACCTGATAATAAGTGGAGTTCTGGCTCAGGGTTAGCTGACATTAAGTCTTTGTGGTTCACAGACATCCCAGAAATTATTTGTCTGGTCTTTGAATGCTTAATTGGAATGGATGTATTTGGTTCTTAGAAGAACCCCATATTGATTTCTTGGCTTATGGGACCAGAGCTATTGAAGTGGGGAAAATAGAGTGGAAACTTCTGATTCTGTCCCCAACCCTACTTTTAGACACAATAATACACCAAAAGTCCCTTATTGGCATGGACATGAGCTGTGAAGATCTTATTACAAGTTAACACCATCTACCATGGGAGAGGCCCCACTGGCTTACAGTGCAACATAATGGGCTCCCAAATGGAGCAGCCTTGCTAGTGGAGATGGAGGCTATCCATACATAAACCTACCAACATGGTCTTCAACTACCCAAATCTGAGTTAGCTCTGGCCGTTGCTTAATATAAACCTGCCATCAACAGAGACCAATATGGAGCAGGAACTCCCCTCAAGGAGACCAGTTAGTTAGTTGGTTTCAAGATGACTACATTGGACCGCTTCCATCACAAAAAGGCACCAATTCATTTTGACTGAGGCAGATACACATTAAAGTTAGAGGCCTGCCTTTTAGTCCTCAGGGCCTTGGCCAGCACCACTATCTAAGGGCATATGAAGTTTTGATCTAGCTCTCAGAATACTGCACAATATTACCTCAGAAAAAGGAAACTACCAAAAGAGGTATGGAAGTGGACATATGAATCATCACATACTACCCCACCCACAATCTGCCAACTTGATAGAGTAGATGCAGATGAGGCACCAACTTGGAGGTGACAACCCACAAGGATGATATGTTGTCCCTCAAGATGTAGCTTATATCCTAAATCAGTGACCGATTTATGGCACTAGGTCCCCATTAGATAGAATATATGGGTCCAGATCAAAGGAGAGGAGGTAAGAGTGTTCCACTTACCCTTACTCCCATTGAGCCACTTGGAGAATTTGTGCTTTAGTCTCTGTTTTCTAGATGCCATCTTCTTAGAGGAGGAACACTTCCAACAACAGAACAGTACAAATCCTATTAAACTTTAAACTATTGGTGCTGCCAAGCCATTTGGGCTCCTTATGCCAAGTGACTAAGAGATAAGGAAAAGAATCACAACACTGGCATGGGTAGTTTATCCTGGTCATCAGGAGAAGAGCAGGCAACTGTTACACAGTGCTGACAGGGAATGCTTGGCATCTTCCTCACTCACTGTAGCAACTCTTAGTACTCTCTTGACCAATTTGATGGTAAATGGACAAGTGCATCAGTTGTAGCTAACCATGGTGAGAAGATCATGGTGATCAGGGTCTCATACTACACAGGGATTACAGTCTGGTTCACTATAAGGTGAGTCACCTAGATGAACAGAAGTGCTAGCAAAAGTTTAAGTGCATCTAGAATGGATAATAAATAAGAGATATGATGAGTATCAGTTGCAGTCCCAAGATGAGCTTCTATGTGGTCACCGTAGTTTTTAAATTCTTCTTCTAAGGTTCTCCAGGAAAATATCAACTAGAATATCATAGGGGATGTTTCCAAATGGGATGAACAGTCTGCGTTGGTGGTATAGTGGTGAGCATAGCTGCCTTCCAAATGGGATGAACTTATTATTAAAGCAAGTGGATCTAAGCAGTTGCAAGGAGTACATCATAAGGCGTGCTATAGCTGATGCATCATCCAAAATCTTTTTCAAGATCAAGGTCTCCTTCCCTCACATTCTCCAGGAATTGACTTCATCTGAAAGGAAGCCATCCCACCCAAGGTTAATCTTATTTTTAAGGTCAGGCTACAAAAATTCAGCTTCTTGCTTCAATTCTAAAGGGCCATCTCAGCTCTGGAGCTCCCCTCGTATTTGGCTGAGGACTTTGTTTTGACCACAACATCATTAATTTTTTTCTCTTTTCCAAGACTTGCATGTATTTTCCTTAGATATATTGCTCCTGAGAACATGCTCATGAAAATCTCCTGCATGCAAACCTCTGTATCAGAATCTATTTCTTGAAGTAACTGACTTATGACACAAAGTCACACAAACTATAAGTGACATCCAGAGTTTGAACTCAGACTTCCAGACTCTCACTGTAGTGTTCTTTCCTTTACATCATACTGATAAATCCTCTCAATATGTTTTTTAATCTATGCTATTATATAGTGTGGTACATAAGTTTTATATTTATACATTGTGTCCCAAACTAGAATATAAGCTTCTTGAGGACAAGGGTATGTATCGTAGGTGTATTTACTCCCTAAATTGAGCAAATTTACTATCTTATATTAAACATTCAATTAACATTATATTTTTTCAATGAATAACTTTTGAATAACTATCATGATAGATAAATACTTTCCAGTTCATTTAAAAATTATGATCATAATTAATTAACATTCAAGTATTTTCTTTATGGGAATTGCAGTATATTAGAAAAGTTGTTAAGAATGCATGTCATCCTTTCTGAGTTTCCTTTCTGTATTGCTACCAATACAGGTATGCACATAACTCCCTATTTTTCTAATTCCTCTTCATTGCCCACTACATTTATTGCTATCTTTATCTTCCTAAAATATAATTGTGAATGAATAATTCTCCTTCTCAAAAGCCTGCATGAATCCCTGTTTTCTAATGGATAAGTCTAAACTTAGTAAAATTTTTCTAGTTGAATCGGAGGCTCTCTAAACTTTATTACCACCTAATTTCCCAGTTTTATTTACCATCACTTTATTCGTGTGCCCTAAATTTCTTCCTGCATGATATTATTCTATTTCTTTTCCTCTCAAATGCTCTTCCAATCTCCATTAGTCAAAATTTTAACAATCCTTCAGGGCCCAGATGAAATGCCACTTCCCCAGTCCTTATTCATACTCTTCTAATAACTACCCTTCGCAAGGTAGAAGTCATTAATCTCTTTCTATATTTAGGGCCCATGCCACGATTTTTTCTCTTATGGAATGTACTATTTTAAAACATGTGTATTAAACATATTTGTATTTGTCTTATCCCCCATCCTCATTGTTTTGTTTTGTTTTTCTTCTTTTTACCTTCAATACGTAGTCTGGTATGTAGTGCTAAGTAATTTTTATTGAGTGAATGAAATATAGATGGACGTTGACAACATAATAGCTGAGTGACCAGCCATGAAACTGAGTTGTCTCACTTAAGATATATATGTGAAATGTATTTAATGACACTTAGATGGTAAAATATGTAAATAATGAGGGAAGACTTTAGAAATAGAAAGGATTTCAATTTCCCTTGTGTATATATGTTTGTGTTATGGTCTCTTCAATGTGTCATATAAATTTGCTTGTTTTCCAAACATCAGTATTTTTAAATGGGTTTTAACATGGCTTTGATATTAATCTTCAGCTATAATTTTGGTTATAGTAGCCTGCTTTTCTTTGCCAGGATAGGGGAAGTTAATATTGAGAATTATTTAATACCTTACTATATGCTTCATTTGGATGTGATTAGAAATACAATGGAAAACAATTATCACTTTTTTTTTAAAGATTTTATTTATTTATCTGACAGAGAGAGAGATAGCCAAAAAGGAACACAAGCAGGGGGAGTGGGAGAGGGAGAAGCAGGCTTCCCGTTGAGCAGGGAGCCCGACGCAGGGAGCCCCATCCCAGGACCCTGGGTTCATGACCTGAGCCGAAGACAGACGCTTAATGGCTGAGCCACCCAGGCCCCCCGAATTATCACTTTCCTATGCCTCTTGACAGTTAGGATGCAATGTCAGAGGCCCACTTCAGCACCTTGGTCAGAGCAATAGGATTAAGAGCACTTTTTTTTTTTTTGTATTTCTACCAGTTGGCTTCAATAGGGCAAATATTGTTTCTCTATGCCAATAAATGCATATTCAAAAGTTATTGGCAAAGGGATATAAAAGCCAACCAAAATCATTCTATAAGTATCCACTAATAAACATCTTTGTAAAAAATCAATCATAGAGTCCTCAGGATGAAAAAACACCCATGAAGATCATCTATTCCAAAATTCCTACCTCCCTTTGTATATGAACAAACACTTCTACTGAAGTTATTTTTAAGCAAACAATTTTACATAAAAAAGAAAAGAAACACAATCCTTTGATTTTTTAAAAATAAAATATACACATCTGTGTGTAGAAGGAAAGAGAAGTATAGAGAAATGTGCGTGGTGGTTTCAGAGTTGTGCTTGTTCTTTTTTCTTATCTTTATTTTCTGTTATTTCTCTCACAAGTGTGTGATTTTAAAAATAATACATATTTCTGCTAAAAATAAATCATTAGCTTGCTCTTGCAATGCTAAAGTGAAGCAGGAGCCTTATCAGTGATCGTAGATTTAAGTAAGTCACATCCCTCATGGGTCTAATATATTTTGATAGCAGCAGTGACAATAAAGGTAAAGAGACCAACCTAAGAGCATAATGATATCCTGAGAACAAGCCATAGCAATTTAGTTGACCATTCTTCCTAGTCACAGAGTCCTTGTCCATTTTTAAATTACCAACTTTCTGTTTGTACTTGAAACAAGGGCTATAAACAGTTGTTCTAGATGGTTTTGAAAATATCTTCCGGATCTCATAATTTTTACTTCCAGGCTTTCATATTCTATGCTGATACCTTTCTTTATAGATGATCATGACAGTGATAATGATAATTAGCATTTCTGTGTGCTAACTATGTGTCAGAAGCAATTTTAAATATTTCAGTATAACCGATCTACTCTTTGCCTCGAGACTTGAGTTAGGCACAATTATACTGTCAATATTATAAATGAGCCAAAGTCCTAAAAAGCTTAAGTAATGTGTCTAAAGCCACACAACTGTTAAGAAGAAAATGATAATCCATTCTAAATTGTGAGGAAATCAGCCTTTTTTGGAACTTATCAATTAATAGTTTTAAGTTTTAGTTGACTCCAGACATGATGTGAAGATTGCTTTAACTGGTCTTTGTAGAATTGGAGACTCAATATTCAATAAAAGTCATCCAAAATGTCAGTATTTCTCAGTGTTGGTTATAGTAGATCCCAAAGCCTATTGATCAGATTACAAAAATTTATGAGATAGTAAATATGCACTGAGAACTTTCTTAGTTCTTTTAGATTTAAGAAAATATTTTATGGAGAGTAATATGCTTTTTATTTATATTTTCTGCACACGGTGTCTCTAGACAAGCTGAGTCATCTGTCTCTGATTTGGTAGAGGGTCAGAGCTGTCATGATAGTAATATGAAAGGAAAAAAGTGTGGAAATTCAGCTTTGACTTTCCAAATAATATTGCAGAAAGATCATAAGATTGACAGCCACACTTCAGGGAGAAAAAATTATTTCCTTGGCAGGATTTTAGGGCTTGATTATAGACAAGTTGGAAGAGAAAGGAGAAGGGGAAAGGAAAGGAAAAGCAGATGGTCAGATATTTGTTACAATCTCCTCTTTTTGACAGAGAAGCCATATTAAAGTTGAAGGTGAATGGCAACAGCATAAATGACAAAGTTTTCTGCCCTGTTTTCGCTTTGAGATTCTGGAAGGAAATTGCATCCCAGGCCCCCTCCCACACAACAATGTAAACTTGACTCCTTTTCCTTCGAGAGGTTGTTCCTTATCACATATTTTTTTTTAAACCCACAAACATGCACACGTGAGTTTTTTAATATTTTTTATTATGTTTGTTAATCAGCATACATTACATCATTAGTTTTTGATGTAGTATTCCATGATTCATTGTTTGCGTATAACACCCAGTGATCCATTCAATACGTGCCCTCTTTAACACCCATCACCAGGCTAATCCCTCCCCTCATCCCCCTCCCCTCTAGAACCCTTAGTTTGTTTCCTAGAGTCCATAGTCTCTCATGGTTCGTCTCCCCCTCCAATCCCCCCCTTCATTTTTCCCTTCTATCTTTTTTTTTGACATATAATGTATTATTTGTTTCAGAGGTACTAGTCTGTGATTCATCAGTCTTACACAATTCACAGCGCTCACCATAGCACATACCCTCCCCCACGTCTATCACCCAGCCACCCCATCCCTCCCACCCCCCACCACTCCAGCAACACTCAGTTTGTTTCCTGAGATTAAGAATTCCTCATATCAGTGAGATCATATGATACATGTCTTTTTCTGATTGACTCATTTCACTTAGCATAATACCCTCTAGTTCCATTCACATTGCAAATGGCAAGATATCTTTTTTTTTTTGATGGCTGCATAATATTCCATTGTCTATATATACCACATCTTCTTTATCCATTCATCTGTCGATGGACATCTTGGCTCTTTCCATAGTTTGGCTATTGTGGACATTGCTGCTATAAACATTGGGTGCACGTACCCCTTCAGATCACTACATTTGTATCTTTGGGGTAAATACCCAGTAATGCAATTGCTGGGTCATATGGTAGCTCTATTTTCAACTTTTTGAGGAACCTCCATACTGTTTTCAAGAGTGGCTGCACCAGCTTGCATTCCCACCAACAGTTAGGAGGGTTCCCCTTTCTCCGCATCCTCGCCAACATCTGTCATTTCCTGACTTGTTAATTTTAGCCATTCTGACTGGTGTGAGGTGGTATCTCATTGAGGTTTTTTTGGTTTTTTTTTAAAGATTTTTTTTTTTTTATTTATTCATTTGACAGAGATAGACACAGTGAGAGAGGGGACACAAGCAGAGGGAGTGGGAGAGGGAGAAGCAGGCCTCCCGCAGAGCGAGGAGCCCAATGCGGGGCTCGATCCCAGGACTCTGAGATCATGACCTGAGCCGAAGGCAGACGCTTAACGACTGAGCCACCCAGGCGCCCCCTCTCATTGAGGTTTTGATTTGGATTTCCCTGATGCCAAGCAATGTTGAGCACTTTTTCATGGCACACATGAGTTTTTGATCACTATATATAAAGACACTGGCTGCTTTTTATTTTAATCAATCAGCATAAGTAGTATTTAAAATTTAATAAACAATGATATTAAATGCAATTTAGTAAATTAATAATATTAACCTTAGTGGTATTATTTTATTAAAAATTGCGATGAATTCAAAATACATAATTGGATAGCTAAAAGAATTATTTAAATAACTAAAAATCGGGAATTCTTCCCTTCCATGGCTTAGAAATCATTGTCTCATCTAAGAATGAAACAGCTCAAGTATTTGTTGCTTGAATGTCTAACTCAGTCACATAACTTTTTTTTCCACTTTTCATTGCATCTATTTGATTCATTGCTTTGGGAGGATGGAAATTTATCACATGTTCATCACCATGACCTCTGTTCATTATCTTTTGTTATTATGTCTCTTTAGCTTTTCTGCAAATTGTTTTGGTTTGGATAGTAACAGAAATATAAATGAGAAAAAAATGTCATACAAAGTTCTCCTTTCCTCCACTGGTTCCGACCCAAAACACTTTTTTTAGAAAAGATTTATTTATCTATCTGAGAGAGAGAGTGGGGGGAAGGGCAGTGGGAGAGGTAGAAAATCTCTAGCAGAGTCCCTACTCAGCACAGTGCCCGACTCGGGGTTCGATTTTACAACCCTGAGATCATGACCTGAGCCGAAATCAAGAGTTGGCTGTTCAACCTACTGAGCCACCCAGGTGCTCCCCACACAAAAAAACTTTTTATTGTTGATCTCATTTCCGTTTTTTGCTCTGTTTATGTATACTTTTTTTTAAAGATTTTTAAAATTTATTTATTTGACAGAGAGAGACACAGCAACAGAGGGAACACAAGCAGGGGGAGTGGGAGAGGGAGAAGCAGGTTTCCCGTTGAGCAGGGAGACTGAGGCGGGGCTCGATCCCAGGACGCTGGGATCATGACCTGAGCTGAAGGCAGACATTTAACCCACTAAGCCCCCCAAGCACCCCTATGTATACATTTTTATTAAATTGTTTCATGTAATGAAGTTACAATTATGTTTATGTTTTTATCATTTAGCATATATTTTATGACTCATTTCCTTTGTATATAAAAAGTGGAATGTAAAGTATATAAATGCATATGCATATATAAAAATGAAATATATTATTAGGGGAACTTTCATAAAACTATTATTTGATGGTTAATTAATAGCACCAGAAAAGATACTTCTCAATATTTTGCATGGAAACAGTTTTTGACATTCTGTATCTTTCATCAAGCTAAAAAATATAATAATCTGCAAGGGATGATAGTAGAATCTTAGAGAAAAACTAACCGACATTGCTTCAGACTTTTAGATGGGCCATGATTTTCTAATATTTTTAGCAAATAGAGAACACAAAGGGAAACCTTAAAATAGTCACATATATAAAATGAAGTTGAGGGGCACCTGGGTGGCTCAGTTGGTTAAGCGACTGCCTTCGGCTCAGGTCATGATCCTGGAGTCCCTGGATCGAGTCCCACATCGGGCTCCCTGCTTGGCAGGGAGTCTGCTTCTCCCTCTGACCCTCCCCCCTCTCCTGCTCTCTCTCTCTCATTCTCTCTCTCTCAAATAAATAAATAAAATCTTAAAAAAAATAAAATGAAGTTGAATACATTTAAAATAACGAAAATCACTGCTCTTTACACTTTCTAATATTTTGGAGGAAAAAGAAGAAAAAGTGGGGTTGATAAAATAATTTACTTTGTTACCCACAATATATGAGATTCTTTTCTTTTTATTTTTAAAGAGATTTTATTGGTTTGAGAGAGAGAGAGAGTACGAGGGGGGCAGGGGCAGTGGGAGAAGGAGAAGCAGACTTCCCACTGAGCAGGGAGCCCAACGCAGGGCTCCATCCCAGGACCCTGGGATCATGGCCTGAGCTGAAGGCAGACCCTTAACCGACTGAGCCACCCAATCTCCCCAGAGATTCTTTCCTTCATTTTATTTTATTTTATTTTTTTAATGAATTTTATTTCATTATGTTATGTTGATCACCATACATTACATCATTAGTTTTTGATGTAGTGTTCCATGATTCATTGTTTCTTTCCTTCATTTTATAATAATTATCTCATAAAATATAGTCCTTGAAAATTAGCCTGGGTTGCATCTATAATCAGAAAATAGTGTAGATGATTTTCAAAATTAACAATTCTTAGTTAAGCCTGGTACTCTTGGATCCATGCCTGAGACTAGTTTGTTGTCAGAAGGAGAGTAAATCTCTCCATTCCTAAACCATATGAGTAAGAAAGAACCATAGGTGAGGTGATATGATACTGCAATAAAAGGGAAGTCTAAATCCTCCAAAAGAAAAGATAAGTGTAAAGTGGTAGTTTGGAGAGGAGGGAATAGGAGAATTAGGAGTGGGGATACAAAGGTTGGGACAGAATGAAGGGCATGGATTGCATGTATAATCAGAAAAGAATGTAGCTTATTTTCACAATTAACCCCTCAGAACTCAAAATTTGAAACTCTTGTCAATTGACAGAATCATCTAGAGGGTTAAAAGGTCTTAATCAGAACTTTTAGCAAAAAAAAAAAAAAAAGATGTTGGTCCTATTGATAGAAGTGATTTTATTGAATTAAACTTCTAAACAATACCTGAAATTTTCATCTTCAGATTTTTTTTGAGTGTCCTTTCAATATATGAGGCCCATAACAAATGCAGATACACAAATGTGTATATTAGACACAAGACTTTGCCTCATAAGACAACAAATTCTTCCTGGACAAGATTTTGAAGAATTTCTTTCTGGTCTTTCAAAACTAGAAGGCTTAAATGGGGACTTTTTTAGCCACTCTGATTCCACCATGAGGCCTGGAGATTTTTTGCCATTTATCTTCAAATCCTTAAAAGTGTAAATATTTTTTCATAAAGCAATTACAATTCCAAGAAATAAACTGGGAAAATATGTTCCCACAAGAATGTACACTGTTACATTATAGGTAACAAAGAAAATAGAAAGCAATCTTCATATATGAGAATAAGTAATTAGTTAAATATGTTATAGTATATTCACACAATAGTCATACTAAATATTAACTGAAAATCATATTGTACAAGAATTTAATAATCAGAAAAAATGCTAGTATTTCATAAGAAAGGTGTAACACTGCATATATAATATAAAGATCGTTTAGTGTATATATACATAACATTTTATTACATATTTTTCAGTGCATGTTTTTAATGAAATGTGTAAATGTGTATACAAATATGTGACGTGAAGTAATTTGTTGCAATTTAATTTTTTTTCTTTTTTGGTCTTTATATATTTGGTAATTTGTAACTTGCTTCTAAACACTTGATCAATGCAGAAGAAAGATGCATTGTAACCTACATTTATTTTACTATACATTTTGATTACCAGCTACAAATGAGCCCCTGTTATTTTCAAAAGAGCCTATAGTATTTCTCTGTTCAACTTACTTTTCGCTCCCCACAAACACTTGCAAATCGTTTACTGGGAGACAAGAACTCATTGAAGTATTGAGATGATGTAGCTTTATTTTTCCCTTTTGATGGTTTCAGCCTTGTTGCACTGAATTACCTTTTCCATTTGGGGGTGGATCTCATCAGTTTTAGGTCATTTTTGTTCATGAAAATAAGCCCAGGTTCATGAAAATGTAGGCTAAATTTCAAGGCACTTTAGAATAGGGAGAGCTGCTCTTGCTTTCTTCTTTTAATTTGGGTACATACCTACATAACCAGATGAGGTTTAGCCTATGATTATTCATAGTTGCTGCTTTCCTGGATCATATGACTGTCTGTTGTTGTCCTCTATGTCCTCTATGCAGACATCCAAATGTTGATTTTTCTATATATTTTGGACATATGTCTGGTTTGGTTGCAAGAGAGTAAGGTTATATCTCTTGTCCCGATATTCCTTCCAGGTTAGTATTTATCACTCTAAAGAAGTCACAGATTGGACAGTAAATTGTATGACCATGCTCCTTGTGGGATATATTTATGTGGACTTTCTAGGGGAGAAGAACATCTATACAGCTTTGACTTAATCCCTTCTAACAAACCCTCTTCCTCTAACTTCAGTTCATGCCACCAGATGTCTAACCTAGAGTCTCTTGCCTCTCACGTCCATTGCTTAGGAGATGGAGATCTCAAACTCAGCAGCTTCTGCCATGTGGATCAACCCCCCAGGAATCCCTTTCCCTTGAACAACATTGGGAGTCCAGTTGCTCTGCTGCCTCCTCTTTCATTTCCCTCGCATGCAAGATCATACTGCGGCAGCCAGTGTCTATCCAAGAAGCAAAAGTTCACATCTTTTTTCTCACTTGTGTTTTTTAATCTTTACATGATTCTCTTCCATACCTACATTAGCTCCAAGGGGGAAATTCCCTTACCTTAATTTTAATGGGAAAGTGCTTGTGGTAGGCATTCTTATCAGTGAAGATTCCAAAAATATAATGACTATCACTATATATTCTCCCTAGTCCTCATGTTACATGTGCAGCACATTTAAGATCTTCAAAGAAAGTTTAGAACAGCCTATTAAACAAACAAACAAAAAACTTAGGATTTTGAAACCAAACTGGTGATATGAATCAGGGACAAGTGGTAATTTCTACTACCTACATCCCCGGACCTTTGTCTGTGAAGGGTCAGCCTGACTCAGTCTTAAGAAATTGAGAGCATTTTAAAAGAAATCTATAAAAAGTGACACTTACTAGTTACTATTCTAATACCATTGTAAATAAGCATGAAAGGTGATGACTGAGTTGATTTTAAGGATGCAAATAATATAGCTAAGTTATTGTCCTTACCTTTTTCGATTTTATAGGTTTCACCTTACTTTTATTATTAACAGAACATTGTTAGAGGTTACAGCATGTTTCATTGTACAGAAATTTTTGCTGGATTCCAAAAGAGATACTTTATTTTATAAAAATCTACCCTGCAGTCACTTGGGCTAGTCATCATTCTCTGAATATTCCTCATATTTTGCCTGTTGAGATTTTCTTCTCTTTTTTTTTTTCCTCCTACCTTTACCTCTACTGATGCAATTCTAACTTTATACCCAATGAATGTCTTTGACATCAAGTGTTCAATGAATCCTTTCCTAGTTTCCTTCCACTACCAACTTGTAAACTCTTTTAAGACATGGGCCATGGGCCATAGAACATAAAACTGTACTTTGAACATAGCGGGAAAACAGTGAGTATCTACTGAAGTGTATCATAGAAATATGTATAACTGATTTTTAGTGTTGCATTTTATGAAGTATGAAGTTTCCCATTCAAAAATTAAATGGAAATGGACTTTTATGACTGAATCTTAACTTACACGTGATCTTTCAATATTACAAGATTGACTCAAAAATTTGTGGGATAGAGCAAACATTATCTCCATTTTACAGGTGAATACAATTTGACCTTTCAACAACATGGGAGTTAGGGGTACTGACCTCCCTGCATAGTTGAAAATCCGTGTACAACTTTTGACCCCTCAAAAACTTCACTAATAGCTTACTATTGATCTGAAGTTTTACCAGTATCATAAAGTCAATTAATACATCTTTTGTATGTTATATGTATTATGTACAGTATTCTTACAATATAGTAGCTAGAGAAAAGAAAATGTTATTAAGAAAGTCATAAGGATGAGGAAACACATTTTCGTACTGTACTATAGTTATCCAAAAAAATCTGCATATAAGTGGACTTGTGCAGTTCACGTCCATGTTGTTCAAGGCTAAGGAAGATTGAATGAATTTCTGAGGTCATACAGCTGTGAGTGAAGGAATCTGATTGGTTGAGCAGAGCTCTTTGTTCATGATATCACTTCGCTATAAGAAAGGGGAGTGTGAATCTTTGTATTCTTATCTACTGACATGAATAAATTCTAAGAATTATCATAGATACTAAACAATCTCCTAAGAGCTCACTCTAAGGTCCTTGAGAGGATACTATTTGCATTTGTCAAAGGGCTATTGTAGGTCTCCAGTCCTTTTTCTTCCATTGTTGCTAACAGGATGGTTCACAAGAAGCCCCATCCATCCTCTGTCATTTCAAAAGAAAGCAGCATATTCATTAAAACTATTGTAGAAATGTGTAGTGAGGACCCTAGAATGGGCTGGGTGAACTATTTATGATCCTCAGAAGCAAGAGAAAGAAAGGTTAAGCTCTGGCAGTATGGTGCTCCACTGCTGAAGGAGGCTGAGATTCCTGGGGTGCACACAACTAGTAATGGATGGGACCATGGGCTGCACTGTGCAGATGCCACTCCCCTGTTCCACCCATGACAACTCCCCTGCATGCCAGGGATGGAAGAATGACTTTGTGGCTTCTGTAAGGTAGCAAATCGCAGGAGACCAAATGAAAAGGGGGGCGTTTTTTGGCTTTTTGCCTGAATGAAACAAGAGGTTCTGACTTCTCACTGCACACTTACTAAAGGGCCTCTGCTCTCAGGTTCAGAGAAATTGGGGTCCCTGAGGAAACATTACCTTTAGAAAGCTCATGGTTATAGATCTGAAATCCTGGGTCTCATCCCAGAGGGACCAGCCACTAGGTATTAGGAAATCACCTTGAAACACCCTTTCTGTGCCTTATTATTTCAGATTATAAGCTTGGAAGAGAGATGAGGGAAAAAAAAATCTGCTGTTTCCCTGAAAAGGTATTATTTAACCCCTGATTTCCAAAGTGAGCGTATTGAATGCTTCCTGTGTGTTAGGAGTGGGATCAGCACTGTAAATATGCTTCTTCAATTACTTTAATGTCCCTTAGAGTTATACTTAAAAGGATTTCCAGGAAAGGGAGTAAGGCAATTACTCAAACAGGTATAAAATCTATTTCCCATACAAGAGGAGAAGAGAGAGCCTGCATGAGCATTGTTTATGAAGTGCTACATTAAGCCTTTCTATTAGCAGAAGCAATTGGAAGAGATATTTCTCTTTTCATTAATCCAACTTTTTTCACTTAAGAAGCATATTAATACTTTTTATCATGAGTATTATACCTTTCCCATCCTACCCTTTTTATCTCAAATTTCTGCAATAATTTTCAATTTATTCACTTCTTTTTTAATGAAATGATAGAGGATGAATTAGGTGTCTTGTGAACAGTCCCTTTTAGCAATGATAGGATTAAGAGACCTGGACCCAGGTGAGCCCTCCAGTGAATGTAAGCAAAGATGTCAGAGCCCCTCCACACTTCCAGGCCCCTGGCTCTGAGACCTACAATAGTTTGTAACAGACAGAACTGTAAGCCCATTTACTGGTCCCAAACATCATCATTGTGTGACATAGTAGAAAGAGAATTGGACCCAAAGTCAGTGCCAGGGTTTACCTTGGGCCTCAACTACTTATTATAACATGATCCATAAAAAACTTAGAGCCAGTTTTCTCACCTATAAAATGGGGATCAAGATACTTACTTCTTTTTTTTTAAAGATTTTATTTATTTGATAGAGAGAGACACAGCGAGAGAGGGAACACAAGCAGGGGGAGTGGGAGAGGGAGAAGCAGGCTTCCCACTGAGCAGGGAGCCCAATGCGGGGCTCGATCCCAGGACCCTGAGATCATGACCTGAGCCGAAGGCAGACGCTTAACCAACTGAGCCACCCAGGCACCCCGATACTTACTTCTTCCTGATGTTTCCAATAACCTGTCCTGATGACATTCAAGGGTCATTTAAAGTGAGGGAGGCATAGGTGTAATGTTCTCCAAGAAAAAAATCAACCAAATATCCTTGTAAGGACACTAAATAAAAGCCAGGTTATCCATGACTGGTAATAGGAGAATCTCCACATAGCAGTGGGTTTCTGGCCTGATATGCAAGTCTCAAACCATTTTCTATCAATATTAATCTTCCTCTTAGGGATATACAGCCTATCTAGTGAACTTAGGGGAAATCTGCCCATGATTTTCATATGCCAGACTCTGTAACTAGAACATTTAACCAAGGTATTTTATTCATCTTGGGGAATTACAGTGTGAAGGACAAGGAGAAGGTCACAAAACTAGAGAACATCTTATGGGATATAGCTTGCTGCTCTTCAAATTTACATTACCTATCCCATCCTGGTTTGTCATGCTTTTGTGTAGCAAGTACTATCTCAACACCCTTCCAGAATCCATTCCTATTCATCAGTCTTCTTTTAGATCCCAAACCAGATTCCTGACAATATTCCTCGAGCACCTAGATCCAGCCATAGCTAAAGCATAGACTTGTCAGTTATGAGAGCTAATTATTCCCTTGCTTTGATTAAGCATGTTTATGTTTCTCTCATTTATAGGCAAGTTGGTTTGAGCACATATTTTATCCCTTATCTTCTGCAGAGCTGGACACGAGCTATTATCTTTTGAGTAAGTACCTCAATTATTAATCTTACCACTATTTGGAAATTAAAATACATATTGTTTCTATGCATAATATTTGTGGCAGAAATTTGTTAGTCTGTTGTTCAATTCACTGAAAAACATTTCTAAAATAAGGGACAAAAGTAGGAGCAAGTAAGCTTTTGCCATTTATTTATTTATTAGACATGGATTCATTACAAAATTGACTCACATATGATTAGAAATATTTTAAATCACAAATCAAAGTCACTTAAAATATTAAATGTTAAATTATATTTTACATTTATAGAATATCCATCATAAGAATTATAACTGGATGTCTGGTTTTGCTCACATAACAAAAAATGTAGATAAAAATATGACAAATATGTTAAGAAATATACTTATGTCATGCATCTATAGCTTGTAAACCAACTTTATTTGGTTTCATGAAAAATAAAGAAAAAATGATGCATCTAATATTTACCCACATGAATCTTTTGGTAAACTGAAACAAATGTAAATTTGTGTATCCTGACTTTATAGACAAGAAGTAGGCTTATAAAAAATTATCACTGGGTGTCTAAATTATAAACTTTTCTTTGAACCTATGATGTAGGTTGGTTGTTGAATTCATTTGTCACATTGAAAAAAAATCTTTTTTTCTGAAATAGATAAAATAGAACAATTTTTGCCCATTGATTCAGTTCTTTTTTCTTCCAGTTTTTCAAGATTATAGTTTAGCATCACTGCAGTTTTAAATTAATCCCATTCATTAAGTGTCACCTGCATAACTGAGGCTTTCAAGTGCCCTTATTCTCCAGATATTAGCAAGATATAAGTAAGCTTTATTTTCAGATGATCAGAGAATATAGAAAATGTCATCAAATTTTAAAAATTGATGTCAGATACTCGTCTTTATGGGAGGTTAGGTTGCTGTGCCCCCAAAGCACTTGACCCTTTAGGCCCCTTAACATCTGAAAGCCTTACTAATGTATCCTAGATAAGGAAAAGAACCCTTCAATCTTAAATGCTGAAGATTGGTCTGGCCATACACATCATACAAAAAAGGTACAGATCAATAGGATCATGGTTAAAACCTAGGAGAAGAAAATCCATGACTGGAAAATGTTATACACAATATAAAGGTATCCATCACAAGCACAAGTATTAAGTTTTTATTTCTCATTTTACATTAATAAAATATTAACTGTGATTTAGTGGATTGGCATGGTAAAACCATAATAGTTAGAACATATACTTAGGTGAGACAAATTTTCAGTTTCTCAAACATCAACAAAAGAATTTTTATACATAATGCAAATTAGTATCAAATGTCTATAGATATGTAGTCTCAAGAAGATGTGGTAATTTTCTTTCATCCATGGTATAAGCCAGAGCAAGTTACCATAATTTATCACAAGTGTACTATAATTTCTTTAAACCAGGCTGAGACCAAGTTTCATTTAAAAATGGTTACATTTTACGAGGCTCTGTTTCTACTAAATGCATTGTGGGAAGCCTGGGTGTTTTCCTCATGGTACATAGCACATGATAAAGCACACAAAAATGCGAAATAAATATTTGTTGAATGATCAATTTTGTTTTACAGCTAGATCATTTAAAATTTTAAAGTAGTTATGTTGCTTTCTTGATTCCTAGGGTATTAAAGTACAACCAATTTTAATTCTTTAATCTTATCTTAAATTTGTTATTTTAAAAAGATAAATTACACCCACCAGGGGCACAGATCCTGCAGTGTAAAAGGCACTTCTTTGTTACTGTTTTTGTTTTTGTTTTGTTTTTTTTTAGAAAATAGAATGTGTTTTATCTCTTCCTAAGTTATGAAAATACTCTGGAGAGTAATATTAGTTAATATCTTAGATTCTCCTTCATGGATTATAAAGAAAACTAGGTAGTAAGGAAACTTTCTAAACAAATTACTGGCTCACAATCACCAAAATAAAGAAAAACCAAATAGCAAAAACAACAAAAGTCATGTCTTGGTTACAAAGAATCCCAAAGGGCACACACTCATGTTTTCAGGCACGATGGTACAACATGACTTATTGAGAGGTGGAAAACAGAAAAACAGGAAAGAGGTTCAACATGGTGGATTTTATCGCTAACTGAACTTTTCTCCAAAAAACCAGAGTGCATATCTTTGATATGTAAATTATTCCACAAAAGATATGGAGCTTGAGGAGAACTAACAGGAGCACTAAGAATATATTTTTTTTATTTAGAAAGAGAGAAATCTTTGATGTCAACATTTTCATTAAATTTATGCACACTTATTTAAAAATTAATGTCTCTATTTGTTAGATGCAAGTTACTCTCACATAGTTAGACTGAATTAACCTACAACATGGGCTCATACCAGGAAAAGAAGACTGTGATCAGACAATGGTTTCTTGTGTCAACTACAAATGGCTCACGTTTAAAAAAATTGTATGTCAATCTCACCCAGTATACCTATAGTGTCTATCAAAACTAAAGAGAAGAGTGAGCTGGGATGGCAGTGTTGGAGTAAAGTTGATGGACCCAGCCTCAGTTTATAGAATGTTAGTGATGATCTCATCCAGCTTCTGTATTCTGCAGCCAGGAAAACTGAATCTTCACACTTGGGAAGTGGGTTTCTCAAGGTCACAGCAAAATAGTGGCTCTAAGTCTCATGAGGATGGCCACAAGGTCTAGCTTGCTCACATTTATTTTATCACCACCCCACCCCATAGCACAGCCCCGGGTGCATGGTAGGTGTTGTACAAGTATTTTGCATGGGCCAATGAATGAAAAAATGATTAGATGAATAAGTGAATGAATGAGGGAGACAACGGCAGAGCTGGGCTAGACTATACTTGCAGTACCAGAAGCTTGACAGCATATGGGCAATTCGGATGGTAACTTGTTGTTACCAAACGTCCCTCAAACATGTTCTAGTTTGAGTCATGTTGGCTAAAGAGGCAATGCCAGGTGCCTACAGAAGCTGATATACCGTGGCGCCTTTTGAAGTCCTCTTAATTCTCTTTCATCTTTTAATTTATCAGTAGTATTTCTTATTCAGTAGAGTTACAGCTCTTTGAAGAGGCTCTTTGTCAACTCCACCACGGGACACTTACCTGCTCACATCTATATACTATGTCTTTGGGAATGATGATGGCCAGAGACCCTTGCTTTTACCTCACCCCCACAAACTGAACACTCAATAACAGGCACCTGGAGCAATAGTAGTGTTCACTCTAAAGGCAGTTTTCAGAAATGAAGAGGAGCAGGACAGGATAAAAGTGCGAGGGTGGAGGCTGTGAACATTTAAACTGCTTGATGAAAGGAGAAAAGCTGTTAAGACTTGCTATAATTGGAACCGTAGATGGAGGCCTCAAAGGAATATTCAGGCAATCAGAAAATACCTTTTCAGGTACAGGGTGAAGGGAGGAAGTCAACAGCAGGTGTTGGTGTGCAAACAAGTAAAATTTAGGTGAAAGAAGAGTAGGCATGTTCATTATGGATTCTTGGAAGCTGTTCTCTGCAGGTTTAAGTGGGTAATTGAGAGTGACATTTAAAGTGGTAGGAGACATTCGGGGCAAAAGCTTCCATGTTCCAAATAGTCAGGTTCAAGTGCAAGAGAGGTTCATTGTAAACAGAGTTTATGGCAGCCTTTTGTGATAGAAGGGGGTCACTAAGACTGCTTAGGGACCCAGGTAAACTTCCAGCCTCCCTCCTCATCTCGACAAACAAAGGCTTGTCCCTGGTGGAAGGAATGAGTTTTCACATTACAGTGAGGGCTTAGGGATGTGGAAAAGGCCATCTCTGTTTTATTGGGTGACACATCAGAAGTATAGTAAGGAGGAGTTTGCAGCCCTCCTGGCGGATTTGAAAGTTGAGAAAGGAAGTGAAAATCTTCCCTGTGCCTGGCAGTGCTATGTGAGTGGGTTGCTCGGTCATCTCCATAGTCAATTGGCAGATCCTCCCTGGGGACATTTTCATAATCAACTGCATCATCCAGAAATGGGGGAAATGTGCTGGCAATTCTTCTGGGATGAGAGGAGTGGGCACTGTAGTTAGCTGATGAAGTGTCATCGATGGTGTTGAGGTCTTTTAACCCAAGTGTTTGAAGAACCCAGGGGTCCACAGGGGGCCCAGGCTGTTCTTCACAGTTAGCAAACTCACGAGAGACGTTTCTCTTGGCATTTTTGTGATGGGGGATCTCAGGAGGAAAATATCTTTGCTCTTTGGGTTTCCTCTTTCCCTTTCTGAATTGTCCACATGCTTTGGAAAACTCATCTGATGACAGCAATTTCTAAGGAAGTAGTATTTGAAAATATACAGTCAGATAGTCAACCAAGATCATTTTCTTTACTGTTGTCTGATTAAAACTCCTTCATATATTTATCAGTCACCTTAATTCCTTAGAAAATGTGATTAAAATTCTATTCTCTCTCTCTCTCTCTCTCTCTCTCTCTCACACACACACACACACACACACACATACACACACACACATACGTAAAAGTAATTGGATTGGTTTCTATTTCTAAATTAAAATCTATAATGACAAGTAACTACCTGGAAACCACAATTCATGTTATTTACGAATCATTTAAAAACATTGAAAGAAATAATGTCTTTAAATTTTCAATTCAGGGAAGTAATTATTTTTATAATAATGACAATAATAGCGACCATCATGTATTGAACACTGACTACATGCATAGTAATCTCATTTTATAAAATCCACTTTAGTGGATATGCCTCAGGCATATATAGTGGCACTATGTGACTTATTGAGGATCATGCAGCCTAAATTAAATCTAAGTCATCTGAATCTAGACAGAGCAACTGATTGAAACAATGACACTGCTTCTTCTTATTTTGTTAACTTTCATAGCACTCTCATGTGATATGTATTATTCCACATCTTGAACAACTGGGGAAAAGAGAGAAAAAAACCTGCCTAATCAATATCATTTACTAATTTAATACATGTCCTTTTTTATAAAATGGTGGCTGGAGTTAGGAGCCCAAGCTAATAACTGTGAAATGTGCTCCTTTTCTTAACAAAGCTGACTGGATTGTAACTGAATTGTAAAGGAATCAGATATGGTACCCTTTTTTCTCTGAACTGTTAGTTCCAGTGAAAATGGTAAGATGCATCATCAATTTAAATTAAATAATATCAAATAATGCAGCTTGTCTAGCGGCAAGGTAAAGATTGATGACAGAAGCAATAATGATAACAGAATGGCAAAAAGAAAACAAAAATACAAAACCCAAAAGAAAGGAAGAAGAATAGAAAGAGATTGTGGACAAGCTGTTTGTCCTTGAGTTACAAATAGTCCATTTTAAAAGTATAAGAAAAAAACATTCACTAAAAGATAATGTAATTGGCAATATATAATTGTCAGTGAAGAGATCTGGGCTCCAGTCCTATTCATAACATTTTAGAGCTGGGGAGATTCTTAAAGGATCTTTTAGCCCCTGCATTTACAGATGAAGGTAAGTGAAGCTAAGTGACAGAGAGATTTACCAAAAGTCAAGCAGATAATTAAAAGAACAGAGTGTCTTTCAGATCTGATTCCCACTCCAGTGGTCCATCCATTTAACTCTGTCTTTTGATTAACCTCTGCTGTCTTAGCAATTCCCTGGACTGTCTTTTGATTCTTAAGCAACTCTTTTTGTAATAAATGGCTAAAATATGCAGTCTAGATACTTCCAAGAAATGATACATAAAAATTCTTGAGGAAGTGCTGTATTTCTTTCAGAAAAATCCATCTAGCCTATGAATGCCTTTGAAGTCATGCTGTTCAATATACCTCCTACATTTAATCAAGCAGTTTTACCCAAATGGTCTCTGTTCTCAGATCACTGCTCTGCTCTTATAAAGGGGATAGTTACATACCTTGGCCTTTTCCTCAAGACATTTAACCAAAGCAGAGTTCAGGTATTGTCTGAGATGATTATTCTCTTCATGTAACCTAGCAAGTTCTTCTTCCTTCTGCACCAGAGTATCTTGGAGCTGCAAAAAAGCATACAATGGTGAAGGCCCTTCTACTATATTGACTTTGTAACCTTATAATAATGCCACTGATCCTTAACCTGCTTAAACTTGATTATTATTCTATTTATGAACCAAACCTCAGGGGGCCCTTGTCCTCTAAGGCCTAAATTCAATCTACACCCACCTACCACCCCATTGTTCATTTTTGT
Organism: Mirounga leonina; assembly: GCF_011800145.1. Taxonomy (NCBI): domain Eukaryota; kingdom Metazoa; phylum Chordata; class Mammalia; order Carnivora; family Phocidae; genus Mirounga; species Mirounga leonina. The sequence continues at coordinate 80,171,015 of NW_023270268.1, forward strand.
GCTCTGAAATTTTTATTCACTGCAAAGTATTTGAAGAGATTATATGACTTTTAAGATTGTAACCACAAGGGAATCGGGAAGGTCTGTAGGAAAATGAGCTGCGTGCAACTGTTTAAATATAGAAAAAGGTGTTTAGAAAGATTTCACTGGACTCCTTCCTTGCACGTTAAGAAAAGAAGAAAAACAAGGGGGAGGGGTTGGCTTCCCTCTCTTCAGATTGATCTGTTTGTATATCCACTAGATTAAATTACTCTGTCAGGAACATCAACAAATAAAACATGGAAAATGAAGCAGTCTTTGCAAAACTTTATAATCATCCTCCCTTCTCCAAGTGATAAGCTATGTTTATGGATTAAAAATACAATCACATTCAGTATATCATTTGGTCTTTCCAACAGCCCTCTGAGGAAGGCAGCATAAATCTTTCAGTGTCATAGGTAAGGTAAAAGAGGATTCAAGAGGTCATATAACTACAATGTATGAAGTCAGGGCCTGACTGTAGGTTCTCCTAGAGGGTTTTGGATATTGTTGTTGACTCTGTTGTTGTTTCTCCCTGTGACACTGATCACCTATCTTCACGTCCATCCTTCTGGACATATATCCACTTTGGTTCTAAGCTGAAAGTCAACATATGAATTTAACAAGGGAAAAGAAGCAAGGTGACATTAAGGGACGATGTTAAGAATAAACTGCATGTGAACTGAAATAAGTCAGACTGAGAATGACAAATGCCATATGATTTCATTCATATGTGGAATCTAATAAACAAAACAAATGAATAAGCAAACAAAAAGCAGAATCAGACCTATAACTATAGAGAACAAACTGATGGCTGCCAGAGGGAAGAAGGTAGGAGGATGGGCAAAACGGGTGAGGAGGAGAGGGAGGTACGGCCTTCTAGTTATGGAGTGAATAAGTCACGGGAATAAAAGGTAGCATAGGGGATACCGTTAACGATACCGTCGTCATGTTGTATGGTGACAGATGGTAGCCACACTTGCGATGATTATAATGTATAGAGAAGTTGAATCACTATGTTATACACCGAAACTAACTCAAAAAAAAAAAAAGAAATTAAACAGAAAATAAAACTAAAAAGAAAAAAAGAAGAAGAATAGACTACATAGAACACGTCGGTCCAGTCTCAGGGTTCTGATGATCTACACATACCTGCTTGTTTCTGTAGAGCTGGGAGGAAAGCTGAGCCTCTTCCCACGAACATGAGTTAGGAACAGGGAAACCGGAGTCACTGGATGATTCTTTGTGAAAATACCAAACGGATAATTGAGAAAACACACTTGCAGTTTTTGTGTAATACAGGGCTCACTGAAGGATTTCAGACAGTTTAATAGATTCAATTACCTTTCTAAAAATAGCTATTGCCTCTACACAAGAAACAACATATTTAAAGCCCTTCAGAAGGGATAAACATGCTACGAAAGACAAATACTTACAGACTTTATGCCAAAATGGCTGAAGGCGTGAATTTTTAGGAGCTAAGAGGTCACATCTCTTCCTTACATATAAATTCCCACTGGCTAAATTTACAAAAACCATCCTATCTGCACTATGAATTCACTCAAATATTTATTGATCCTTCCCCCACTCGGCATAACATTGCAACCCCACTATGTTGTCCAAGGTTCTATCTTATTTTCTAAGGTTTAGTGCTTGTAGTGTTTAGCTCTAGAATCAAATGCTATTCTTGATGCCTACCATTTTTCCCCAGATGAAAATCTCTGCCTGTTTGCTTGCCAGTTAAAACTGATGGAGCGTATTCAGAATTATAAGTGGTAGCACTTCCTACTTTAAAATAATTTGGACCTTGCTTCTCTGAAGACCTTGATGGAAATCTCAAAACTGTACCCTGAACTCATGTATTTCAAATGTCATCATTTGTATATGTTTCATGCTTTTGTAGAGTTTTTTTTTCTTCCATATTTGATAGCAAACTATAACTATGAATAAAAACTATGCGTGGGCATGCTATATTGGTTTACTTTTATTTTATTTTCCTCATGTAGTACAGTCTGCCTCTTGCCCATCTCCACTGAAACTGACATATTACTGAAATATTTTTGACTAAATTAGAATGATGAGTAAGGAGACAGAAATCAAATTTTATACAGTTTGGTTTCATATTCTTGGGCATTCTGTCTTCTCTGTTGTTTGCGGTAGAAAGCTGAAATTGAACAACTCCCTTCCTGACATATAAGTGTGTTTCAATATTTTGGGGCTTTTTGTTTGTTTTTTTCTCAAATTCACACATACACAAAATAATGTGGTAGAACCAGGAATACAGATAGATACTTAATTCTGAAGTGCCTACCAGTTTTTCTAGAAACCAGAGTGTTAATATATAAATTCCTTTAATATTTATAAATACTATTTACTCAGCCTCAGGTGATAATTAATACATAATTTTCCATCACAGGGTTATCTCTCCCTCCAAAGTTGAAGTCTTCTTTGGGCAAAAAGGAATAATTTTTTTTTCCACTTATAGGACATCGTTCATGGGACTTCCTTAGGAAATAAAAGAGTAAGTTAGTGGTTTTCCTTGCTTCTCTCTTATACCCAGGGAAACTTTCCTGAATTCCAAAAGAAATGGTCCAACTGGTATCTTGACTCCAAAAGCATCTCATAGTATTGTTTATAAAACTTTGACCCAACCCAAAATCCTTCAGTGGGTTGGAAGTCTCCAGGAACTGTTAAGTGTGGGGAGAAATACATATTGTCCAGTGGACAAGGGGGTGATTCCCATTTTCACTATCTGGCAAGTATAGAAAAGCAGGTTATTTAGGTTGTAAAATGCAGGAGTCTTTGGGCTTTCTTCAACTTCCCATAGAATCTCTTCTTCTACAGGGTTCTAGGCCATGATGCTTTGCAACTATGGGTGCTGGAAAAGGGCTTCAGACCTACCAGGAAAGCAGAAGAGCAGAACTTACCCTGTGCCTGTGGTGCTTGTTGGGGCTCTTTGTTGTCCAGGAGACCAGCAGCCCAGAAAGAGACCCAAGTCTCCGTGGAAACGTCAACACTAGATTCTGACGTTGTAGTGGAATACGGGCAATTATAGCTCTGGCCTCCTACAAAGTACTGGTCTTGGCAAGGCAGAACAGTGTTCTGTGGAAGTCAGTATGAGGGATTGGGGCGGGGGTGGGGAGGGTCCCAGGAGATGGGGTGATTGGGATTTGGAGCGGAATAAGGATGGGAGAAAAGGGCACAAATTACATGCAATGAATCAAAAACAGTACAGGTGTTAAGCATAGATTCCAGATTAATTCAAGTGGTCAAAATACATAATTACTAAAAGGGAATCAGCATCTTGGTTTACCCAGTACCTTCCCTAGGACCTCCCAGCAAAGAACAGGCTAGTATTGGATGGACCAAATTTGTAAATATCCAAGAGTATTTTCTGTTGCCATGACTGAGTCATCTAATAGGCTATCCAGGATCTAAGTAAAAGGAATTCTACTTACCGATTGAAAGATGTAAGAACTATTTAGCTCTTTCTAGCAAATACCTTAATTATATTTCTAATATCCTTGAAAGACAAAGAGCCCAGAATGCTAAGGCTGAAATGGACTGAACATGACATATAAGGAAATCTCCTTATTTTAGCTTCTTAGTTTCTCAATTATAAACTTGCCCCGTTCCTTCCTTCCTCCTTCCTCTGGCTTTAAATGCTGCTGGATCCTACAGTGGTCCAAATGGTTTGATATGGATGTATAGACATATAGATATATTCCAGAGATAACTAAATACATTTTGCTCCTAACCCCAAGCACGGTCACATATAGTCACTCCAAGTAAACATATCATCAAAGCTGAAATATGTTAGTCAGCCGAGACAGCAGGCTCTAGGTCTCTCCAGCACTAGGTCTCTATGCCCTTCCAAAGTTATCTTGCCACTACTAACTGCCTGGCATGTATTCTCCACTGTGTTCTGAGCCAGTGAACACCCTCCTGCCCCCGACTCCTTAAACTTCAAACACACACTCTTTCCAAATGTCCAAGCAGGGGCAGGTATGCAGCCTTCCTGGGTTAATTTGTACAACAGCCCATTCTTAATTATTTGTCAATGTTTAATCAGGTAAAAAGCCATTCATTTCAGCAGAGCCCAGCTTTGGACAAACTCTTTTTGACCACTACAAGTCCTTTGTTGACTTGAGGACTTTCTTGGGCGTAATATAAACAGAGAGAAAGTAAATAATAATAAGAGAGAGACACGGAGAAAAGTTAATTAAGTCACAATTTGTTAATATTCCCAGTAAGTTTTGAAAAAATCCAGTCTTGAAGCAAGTCCAGCTTGGGCAGTGCAGACCAAAGAAATTCAGCCCAAAGTTTATCAAGGACTATTTTTCTTTTATTCTAAAAGCATGTTCATAGGCTCTTTCCCTGAGGTTATTATTGAAATCAAATCTGAACTATTATGCAATTGACACCTGAGAAGAAAACAAATCTCAAATACCCTTAGACTAACTCAAATCCAAGTGTTTGCAAATATGCACATAATCTAGAGGAAACAGGTGGAAAGAAAAGTGAGTGCAAGTATAGAGGGAAAGAAAGTTGAGAGAAAGTACAGAGAGTAGAAATAACACAGAGGGTGAAAGGATGAGAGAGATGGGGAATGGGGGGGGAGGGAGGGAGGGAGAGAGAGAGAGAAGAAGGGGAGAAGCAAAAGCAGATGGGGCAGCAGAGAAGGCCCTTTTAATGGGCAGGTAGCAGAGAAATCTTGCATCCAAGGCGGAAGAAATTATAAATGCAAAGCTTACTAGCTCTCAGAGCCCCCGGGTTTCCCCAGCGCATTACCTAAACGCCGGCTCCTCACTTACCATCTTGCAGTGGAAGAAGGCGCTGCAGAAACTGAGCCCTCAATTTTTCGGAAAGCCAGTGGGAGCTTTAAATGGGACTGAGGGGAGGAGCTAGGAGAGGCGAGTTCTAATCTGCCGGAGCTCCCAGGGACGCCGGGGACTCCCGGCGAGCGCCGCCCTCTGATTTGGTGCGAGGCTGTCAAACTGGTGACGTGGGTCAGGAGACCTGAAGCCAAAGTCACTGGCACTCACGGCGACCGCCGCGCGGGGACCTTGAGACCTGCCGCGGCGCTCAGCGTCCCGGTGCGCTGTGCGGCTTCGAAACCCGCGCGGCGCCCGCTCGGTGCCTGCTGTCTGCCCGCGGTCTGCGGGGAGTTGGGGTGGGAGGGGACCGCGAGGCCGGCCCGACGGGGCGAACCCGGCTCCCCGGGCAGGGCGGGGCGGCGCGGACTGGTCGGTCCTGCCCGCCAGGGCGTTCGGGTCGGAGAAGCCTAAAGCAGGGTCTCGGGGATCAGAGCAGCACTTGGGGTGCAGATGCAGCAGCCCCCAGACTTAATACTGTTCCTGTGTATTTCCTGGCCACGTGATCAGTGCCAAATTACTGAATGACGTTGTGAATTGATTGGCTTTTTCCCTACTATTTGATAGATCTAAGTTTCCTCAACTCCTGAAGTGGGTGTGAAATGTCAAGATGATCTGTATCCATTCTAGAATGAAAGTTTCGGGGGAAGAGCCGTTCCTATCCATTTTGTTCAATGTTGTCTCCAAAGTGCCTGGAACTATTCCTAACCTGTCATGGGTGTTCAATAAAGAATTAATTAAGCTACAAATTTAAGAACCTAAAGTGTCTGTGTCTGTGTTGGTCCTATCTTCACAACTACGATTATATAGAATAAGTTATTACAATTAAGAAAAATACTTCTCAAAGTATTTGGTTCCCCCCCCCATCTTTTCTCTTGCATTTTATTCTCACGATTCCTATGATGTTATAATCCACAGGAGAAAAAAGAGTAATATCATTTTTAAAACCATCCATCTACTACTAATAGCCAACTCTTATTTCAACTGGCAATAACCTAGGGGTCCGGTGCTCTTATTGTCCCTGTTTCAGTGGATGATGAATGAAGCACTGAAGTTAAGAAACATGACCGATGATTACACAATTAGCAAGTAGCAGACTCTGGATTTGAACCTCTGGCTCCAGCATCCTTGCTCTTAACTATCATAATTCTATTTTATTTTTTCTCACTGCACATTATAGCAATTCCTGTAATGGGCACTTTTACGGATTGAGTAATATTATCTCAGGATTTGCAGGTTGAATCTCCAACCCTGAATGTGACTGTATTTGGAGATAGGGCCTCTAAAGAGAGAATCAAGGTTAAGAGATCATAAGGGTGGTGCCCTAATCCAGTAAGACTGGTGCTTGTAAGAAGAGGAAGAGACCCGGGAACATGATGTACCCAGAAAAAAGGCCATGTAAGAACACAGCCAGAAGGTGTCCATTTGCCTCAAGGAGAAAGGCCTCAGGAGAAACTGATAACCCCACTGACACCTTGGTCTTAGACTTCCAGCCTCCGGAAATGTGAGAAAATGTTGTTTAAGCCATCTCATCTGTGGTTCTGGAAGCCCTAGCAAACTAATGCGGGCATCGTGTAGGGATTGAGAAAACTTCAGAATCTGGCTTTCATAGTCCTCTTTCTAAACCAGTTTGACCTTTATTCATTTTGCACTGGATTGTACTCAGCATCCAAAAAACTTAGCAATGGCTAACACGGCAAATGCTCCTGAAGTGTTCTGTGTCTGACATTAAGGAAGGAATAGAAGAGGAAGAGGAAGAAGACACCAGACTTGATCGATACCCTTTCTCCTGTTCACACTGCTTGTTCACAAGCATTTTTAAGTGAATAATACCAGCTTTGAGGATCACTGTCTGCAGGACTCATGGGTCTTACACGGGGTTACACGACATGACGCATTTCAACGAGTGACTAAATGCGGGTGGCACAAGGGGTGGGGATACCCTGGCAATATGACCCTGAGATGATGGGGGAAACAGATAAAAACCCGTTTAGGTTATGAGAATTGATGATCTTGTTGATGGCAAAGAAAATCCTAATCATTTTTTTGATGAGAGCCAGGGGAAGAAAAAGGAGAACTGAGTTGTTTTGTTTTTGGAAACTCATAAATTGGATATGTGAACCTCTGGAAGATACGATCTCTTGACCTTAAAAATGACACAAAGTGGGCAATTGAGCAAACATGACATGAAACAAAAGGGCCTAGGCTTTGGGTCCAAATATACCTGCGGTCTGTTCTACTCTCTGAGCCTGAAACACCTGGGGCTATATTATCATGGTCTCTAAATTCTCAGCTCCTATGGTAAATTAAGGAAAAATTATGTATCTGAGAAGCTTATTAAAAAGCTGACCACTAATGCGTGAAAACTCCAAATTCACTGCCTAAGTCACAAATAGCAGCCCATATTGTTATATGTAGAAGATTCTCTGAACGTATATGCTGCTGTGTCTTGCCTGCTAAAAATAACTGAAAATAAAAGCTACATTTATTAAACAGATTTTTTGAGAGCTAAACATATTTTTTAAAAGTCTTTGATGGATTTTAGCACAGAGACATTTCAGAAATCATTAGCTACTTTAGCTTAGTGGGAATGGGAGTGTATATGGTGTAAGGGGATCCCTAAAGTTAAACCGTGAAAAGCTATTGATAATTGAACATAAGTCAGAAGATAAAGCTTACCTGAAATCATAAACCGATGGAAAATTTTCCAAATCCTTAAGATCTGATTTAAGCGTATCTTTTTATTTAAGATCTACTCCTTGGGAGGTGGGGCGTCTGGGTGGTTCAGTCGCAGGAGCCCCACCTCAGGCTTCCTGTTCAGCAGGGAGCCTGCTTCTCCCTTTCCTTCTGCCCCTCCCCCCCACTCATGCGCACGCTCTCTCTCTCTCTCAATAAAATAAAATTTTATTTTATTTATTTATTTGAGAGAGAGAATGAGAGAGAGAGAGAGAGAGAGAGAGAGCACATGAGAGGGGGGAGGGTCAGAGGGAGAAGCAGACTCCCTGCCGAGCAGGGAGCCTGATGCGGGACTCGATCATCATGACCTGAGCTGAAGGCAGTAGCTTAACCAACTGAGCCACCCAGGTGCCCTAAATAAATAAAATTTTAAAACAAAAGATGTACTGCTTGGGTATAAGCCTTTTTTTGTTTGTTTGTTTATTTGAAGGGTTTTTTTTTTTTTTTCAATGAGTCAAGTAAGCAATAATGTGAAATCCTTTGGCCATTTTTTATTCACGTTTTTGAAAGAAAGAGGTGCAACTTCTTGGTGATTATTTTTTCTTCTATAAACAATAAGATCAGTAAAAACTGTCTTTTGTATTGTGGCTGAAGAGATGGTGTTAAAAGGGAGGTAGCTAATAACAGCCCAATTGTTGAATTGGGGTACTACCTCCTGCCAGGGCAAAGAAATAATAAAATAGAAGGTAATTTGACCTGCACACAAACCAAGTCTGCAGACAGGAAAGGGTAGTGTGTGATCAGTGGTGGACCAAGGAAATAAACAGATTGGCATATGGAATGTTCTTTTATTTCACCCCTGGAGGACACTTTATTTGATTACCTCATTAGTGAATTCAGTAGCATATATAATAAAAAAAATATAGAAATTCTCTTTATAAACATGGCCTTTCCCTATAGCTTCAACAGCTGGATCTCCAGGCAATAAAAAAGATTGTATTTCTGCTTTCACATGTCAGGAAAGAAAAGCAGAACTCTTAGAGAAAATTCAGTTCAGTAGATGATTTACACTGGGAGACTTACCCCTTGCATATTTTATTTTAGCAAGTCTGGAGAACCATGACATGTTTAGTTCATTGAGGCATAGTTTTGAGTTTTACCCTTCCAGAATTATGTGTGGAAATCAATCATGCTGATTTGAGCAGAGTCTTGCCTACTACCTACCAGCCACAAGCAGCAGAGCTTCTAGTAACCATGCACATGCAATAACATGCCATGGTAAATCTGTTTCTACATGAACAAAGGTATTTATACAAAAGAAAGTCAATGGTTAATTCTGGCAACAGAAAAGGAACAAAATAGGTTTAAGAAAATTATATCAGGTTATTAACCGAAAAGAGAAAGGCCTTGAACAAATTAAAGAGTGAAATATTTAATTAGGGCCTGACTAGATTTGTGTAGTTTAGAGCTAAGTGTGTGTGTGTGGGGGTGGGGGGGCAAGGAGATAAAAATTTATGATACTACTTTCTGGTTGTTCCAGCCAGAATTTATTTTAATAGCTTTATAACCAGCTTTAACCCTTTATTTATTGACTCATTAAGTGATTGCTTAATGTTTCAGTTGTATTTGGTTGTATTATGTTAAGGCAGATCATACACTATAATAATATTCACAGATTTGAAGATTCTCAAGTCTAAGGGTAGATTTTTCAAATATTAACTATTTATGTCATATTTGAGGGATAACTAGCAAAAGGATAAAGATCTGTGTTCATTGTACAAAGTGAAGCAGGCCTTTCCTGCACTCTGTAGCATTGTTTTCTGGCTTTTCCAATAAAATGACACTTGAAAATAATATTTGTGGGCATGCTGGACTAAATAATTGAGGTTTATCCTGACAGGCTTGAGGGTTTCCATTTCTTCTAGACGCTGTCAGGCCACCCTGAGGACGGGTCACCAATATCTCCCAGGGTTTTAACTCATCATGCCTTGGTGCACTAGGAGGGAAACTCTGCTCTGTGATAGCCTGTCTGGCCAAATTGGAATAAAATTATCTCAACACCAGTATAAAAATACATACAAAACAATGAAATTAAATTTACATTACTACAAAGGTTAGAGATGTGGAATCCCAAGCAAACAAACAAAAAACCAAATACAACTCTACTCCTCATTACTCCAACCACATTAGAAAAAATGAAAATAATAACTTATTATAGTTACTATACATCAGAGATATGTTCATCTGGCTGTGATTTGAAACATAAGGAATTTCTGGTGCTCCTGGGTGACTCAGTCAGTTGAGCCTCCAACTCTTGGTTTGGGCTCAGGTCATGATCTCGGATCTAGATCAGCCTGGAGTCTCCTTGAAGTTCTCTTTCCTTTTGCTGCCCTCTCTATGCTCCCGCTCTCTCTCTCTCTCTCTCTCTCTCTCTCTTTTTCTCTCTCAATCAAATAAATAAATCTTCAAAAAAAAAAAAAGGAATTTATGCTTGTTACACTAGTATTTTCATAAACTAGGCTTCAGAGCCTTTATTGATCCTGAAATCCCTCTTAAGGATTTTTGATCTAGTGGTTGGTAGATGAATTGCTGATGAGGCATTAAAAACCAGAAAGGTGAATTGGCAGTGACCATGGCATCCAATTTTATCCTGAAGATAATAGAAATAAGGACATCACTGCCTGGTTTCTTCAAAAAGCTTAGTTCAGAGTGTAATAGCAAAACAGGACAGCTGGGACTGGATTCCTTCTAGCCCTGGAATTATCAGAGAATCTGCAATATTGTGACATCTTTCATGAACAGAAGACAAAGAAATATATTTACATACAAAATGTTAAGCTATAGTGAATTTAACGTTCCATATTTTTGAAATCCATAATCTATAAAATGTTAACTGGTTTCTTATTAACCCAATAATTTGTGACAAAAATCACCTTACTCATAGTCAAATCAAAGAAACTTGAAGTTTGTAATAATGAAATTTGGTTATTTCTAGCCAAACTCTGTTTCGCACATTTCTTTTTCACAAAATGAAAGCATAATGCCAATCTCTAGTCAGTGGAAGCATTTATACATTCAAAAAAGAACCTGAGAAAGAGGAACCCTCCTACACTATTGGTGGGAATGCAAGCTGGTGCAGCCACTCTGGAAAACAGTATGGAGGTTCCTCAAAAAGTTGAAAATAGAGCTACCATATGACCCAGCAATTGCATTACTGAGTATTTACCCCAAAGATACAAATGTAGTGATCCGAAGGGGTACGTGCACCCCGTGCACCCCATGCACCCCGATTGCAGCAATGTCCAAAATAGCCAAACTATGGAAAGAGCCAAGATGTCCATCAACAGATGAATGGATAAAGAAGATGTGGTATATATATACAGTGGAATATTATGCAGCTATCAAAAAAAATTCTTGCTATTTGCAATGACGTGGATGGAACTGGATGGTATTATGCTAAGTGAAATAAGTCAATCAGAGAAAGACATGTATTATATGATCTCACTGATACGAGGAATTCTTTTTTTTTTTAAGATTTTATTTATATATTTGAGAGAGAGAATGAGATAGAGAGATCATGAGGGGGGGAGGGTCAGAGGGAGAAGCAGACTCCCTGCTGAGCAGGGAGCCCGATGCGGGACTCGATCCTGGGACTCCAGGATCATGACCTGAGCCGAAGGCAGTTGCTTAACCAACTGAGCCACCCAGGTGCCCTGATACGAGGAATTCTTAATCTCAGGAAACAAACTGAGGGTTGCTGGAGTGGTGGGGGGTGGGAGGAATGGGGTAGCTGGGTGATAGATATCGGGGAGGGTATGTGCTATGATGAGTACTGTGAATTGTGTAAGACTGATGAATCACAGACCTGTACCTCTGAAACAAATAATACATTATATGTTAAAAAAAAAAAAGAAGAAGAAGAAGATAGCAAGAAGGGAAAAATGAAGGGGAGGAAATCGGAGGGGGAGACAAACCATGAGAAACTGTGGACTCTGAGAAACAAACTGAGGGTTCTAGAGGGGAGGGGGTGGGGGGATGGGTTAGCCTGGTGATGGGTATTAAAGAAGGCACATACTGAATGGAGCACTGGGTGTTATACACAAACAATGAATCATGGAACACTACATCAAAAACTAATGATGTAATGTATGGTGATTAACATAACAATAAAATAAAATAAAACAATCTTGAGAAAATACCAAGAATTGTAATTGCTATGAAATTAATAATGCCAAACGCCATTAGAATGAATACAGAGAAGCATTCAAATATGAATAAAGTACCATGCCAGCAATAAAGTAAAACTCCAAAATCCTTAGAGGGCAATGGTGAACACAGTTTTTGCTTCATCCAACCAGAAGCCTTACTGGCTGCCACCTTTGGAACAGCAGGGTTAGCACTGCATGACCAAATCATAGCCAATCTTAAACATACAAAGAATTTTAATAGCTTCATTTATAGGTGAAGTCATTTATAGTCAATAAGCAAGCAAATTGACTAAGCTCTTTAAAAAACAGTTTACCGTCCTAGCATACACTTGGTAAAAACTCAGGTTGCATATCGTAGAAGTTGCATCTTTAAAAAAAAAATTTTTTAAGATTTTATTTATTTATTTGACAGAGAGAGAGAGAGAACAAGTAGGCAGAGAAGCAGGCAGAGGGAGAGGGAGAAGCAGGCTCCCCGCTGAGCAGGGAGCCCGATGCGGGGCTTGGTCCCAGGACCCTGGGACCATGACCTGAGCCTAAGGCAGCCGCTTAACCGACTGAGGCACCCAGGTGCCCCACATCTTTTAAAAATTTTTATTAGCAATTATTCTTTGCATATTCTTTGCATATTCTATCTAGAAGTGTATAAATGTACATGTTTTTATATTTGCATATATACACGTGCATGTATCTGGAGAAATCCCTGAGGCCCACTGCTTTGAAATACTTGCAGATGGCAGTGTAAAGGTGTTGGGAAACAAAGACTCATTCTCCACTCCAGGCTTTTCTATACAAGGGCAATGATTCCCACAAAAACAGATTTATTTGACTGATGAAATTGGAAAAAGAGGGGTGCCTGGATAGCTCAGTCGCTAAGCGTCTGCCTTCGGCTCAGGTCATGATCCCAGGGTCCTGGGATCAAGCCCTGCATTTGGCTCCCTGCTCAGCGGGAAGCCTGCTTCTCCCTCTCCCACTCCCTCTGCTTGTGTTCCCTCTCTCTCTGTGCTTCTCTCTGTCAAATAAATAAATAAAATCTTAAAAAAATTGGAAGAAGAAAAGGAAATATGTTTTCCACATTAATGTCAACATCTACAGCATCTTCCCCTGGAGAAAGCTTTCAGGGAAGGCTCTGTCCCAGTTAGACAGCGTCATCTGGGGGTTGGCTGGCCAGTGTCACCTGTGATAGGGCAATTAAATCTATAGTATTCAGAAATGCATATTAGAAAGCCTATTAAAACTACAAATGTAAGTCATGTTTGACAAGTAAACTTCTTGAAGTGATAAAGGTAACATTTATTTCCATGTGCCTGCCTTTTGTGTCTGTTGCTTGTTTCTTAACATAGTAGAGTAAGAAAGGAGTGTGATTATATGTAAAGAAATATATGAAGAAATAATTGTATGCTATGTAATAAAATATAATTAATCAGGAGAAAAAATATACATGGAATTCAGCCATATGCAAATATATTTTGAGAACTTTAAACTATCCATATATTTTGTCAGCAAGCACAAAAAATTTTTATAAAAGAAATAAATTTGAACAAAAATCATGTACAACTTTGTTCATCTTATCAGTATAAAAAACACTTGTAAAAACTTTCTAAACATCCAATAATAAGAAACTCTTTCATTAAATTGCAGTATGTCCATATCATGGATTGCATATCCATAGAAAATGTTTTTAGAAAAAGTTAAAGATATAGACAAACAATATTATATTAAATGTATTAAAAGCATACAAGCATATTTATATAAATTAAATAAACAAAGAGAAAATATACTAACATATTAATGATGTTTGTGGTTTTGTAAGAGAAGTGTGATTATGATTCTATTTTCACCTTCCTGCATATTCCTGAAATTTTAAAGGAAACATGTTTTGCTTTCATAATCAGAAAAAAGTTATCCAAATATATATGAAATCATACAGATGATTTCAGGTCTAGATCCCTTATCAGTGTTCAAGTCAAAGGTAAAAGTCACCAAATTGAGCTTCCTCCCACATTGATGCCTGTGAAAACTTCAGACTGTGAGCAGACCAGGATTTCTAGAAAATTAAAAAAAAAAAAAATACACAGTTAAAGTAGATGACAATATCTTGCATAAAATGTAAAATTTAAAAAATAAATTAAAGAATATAAGGAGGAAATTGTCCAAAAAGTGGGCAATCAGAAGAGAAGGAGAGTGTGAAAACTGGTTCACTAAATTCTCTATTTTATCGAGGCTAATAAACCGTGAGTTAAGTGTATTGCTTTTGCTGTTTGTGGAACAAAGTTTGGTCTCATCTTTTGTTCTTCTAAAGTTAGCCATTTCCCTACAGGCATGATGCTTGCATTATTTCTTTTACATTAGAAATACGATTATGTTCTGGCTGAAAATATATGTATGGAACAGAGAAAGTCCTACATAGTTGAAGACCCTCAAGAATCACTTTTTCTATGTAAAGGCAGAGGTCAAAACAGAAACATAAAAATTACAGGGATACAGCTTTACGTTCAATAGTTAAAGCTCCTTCTAATAGAGTTGTCAAAAAAGAAAGTTTCTCTTGGGCATTTGTGGGTTCTCCAACCCTGGAGATATTCCTTAAAAGGTCAGAAAGCAGGGAGGTTAGTTAGTGAAGGCAAGAAGGGATTCCCTCAAAAAGTAAGTGAGCTTCTCTTCCATTTCATGCTGCCTTACATAAGTACTGGGGAGAAAGCACTGAACAAAATATACATAGTCTCTGTCTTAATTATGTTTATACCCTAGGAGGAAATATTGCACACATATTTACATAAATTAAAACTGTGATAAGCACAAAAAGGGAGGAATTATAAAGTGCCTTGTGAGTGTTGAACCGCATCCCTAACCTATTTGTCCCAGGGAAAAAAAGCTAAGAGTAGACTGAGGTGTCTAGGTACATTTTCCTGAGGAAACTATATTTTAGCAAAAACTTGAAGGAAGAGTAGGAATCGAACAGGTGGAGAAGGAGAGACAAATATGCAACCAGGAAGACTCAAGGGCACCTGCAAAAGCCCTGAAACACATACCGGAAACAGAAACGTTGGTGAGTAATGGGGCTGGAGTGGTAGGTTGAGATGGAGTCATGTCAGCATCATGCTCTATTTTAACAGCAGTGGGAAATTATTGAAAGGTTTTAACAAGGTGAGTGCAGTTAGATTTCTTTCCAAATCTTCAAATACTGGATAAAAGAATGGCCTTGCAAATTTGAGGGTCTACAAATTGAGGTGCTTCCTCCAACCAGTTATACCTTAGACAATACAGGTCCCCAAACCCTTGTGTAGAACTAGCTCTCATTTAAAAACAATACAAAAATATTCTTTTTCATTCTTCCTGTATTATTCCCAAAGTTTAAGATATGTAGATTCATAATTTTTAGAATAGCAAGGTGCTTTAGACTTCATCTCATCATCTGATCTCTCATCTCCTAAGACACAGCCAAGAGTTTTAACGAGTTGCCCAAGGCTACTTATTGTTTAATGCAAAGCTAGAATCAGAACCTGGATCTCTAAATGTCCTTCCAATCTTGCTATTAATTAATGTTGCTATTTTATGAATGATTAGTGATTGTAATAATTCTGCAGTGTTTATTAGGCAATCACATTTTAAATATGAAGTCCTGGGCTATTGTGTTTTTCTTTTATAATAATTCAGAACTGTTAAAAAGTTATTCTAATGAGTATTCTAAATAACATCAGAAAAACTTATATAATATCCTGAAATTAAAGTGCAGTTATATTAGCCATATTATGCCACTTGTTTAAGCATCATTATTTAATCTATTTCTAACACAAAAAGCACTATATTCTTAATATTAATCTGGACTCTGGCTGCAGGAGGACTTTCTAAGCATAAAAACATTTTTTCTTTCTTTTTTAGATCTGCCCTCTTATCAACTTTCAAATATACAATACAGTATTATTAACTATAGTCACCATGCTAGACATCATACCCCCATGATTTACTTGTCTTATAACTGGAAGTTTGTACCTTTTGACCATCTTCAATCATTTGCCCACTCCCCCAACTCCTCCACCCCCCACCTCTGGCATCCACCAATCTGTTCTCTGTAACTATGAATTTGGTTTTTTGTTTGTTTGTTTTTAGATTCCTCATATTAGTGAGATCATATAGTATTTATCTTTCTCTGACTTATTTAACTTAGCATAATGCCCTCAAAGTCCATTCATATTGTCACAAATGGCAAGATTTCCTTCTTTTTATGGCTGAATAATATTCCATAAATAACATTATGAACAAAGAGCAAGGCACACAATATTGGGAAGGTTTGGTTTCCAATTCTGTGTTAAGAGCAGCTGTGAAGCTTGTCATTTCATTGAAATCATTGTATTTCATTACACATTATATTCTTTTCTCACAGTTCCCCACCCATCCCCTGGTCAGTTTTGTCTTTTATATCAAAATAAATATGTATATTGAGAATTTGGTCCAGATTTCCCTCCTTCCATTGGCTGTGTAAGTGTAGAGCCTATAGGAAGGTAAAGGTTTTCATCACACTAATTTTTACCCTTCTTCTGGTCTTCATCGACAACTTTGCGTTTCTTTAATTTCTTCTGTCTCTCCTGTTTTTTCTATGCCAGATTCTTGTATTTTTCTATCCCCTGAAGAAGTTTAAATGTTTTTCTGGAAGATGTGGAGGAAAATTCATAATAAAATATATATAGAAATAAATAAACTCTAAAATCACAATAGAAAAAATGTGCAGAAGACACGAATATTCATAGAAGAAAATAACAAATGGTTACTGATGTGTAAAATTGTTAACCTTACCAGGAATTCTAAAATGTCCACATGCACGTTTATAGATAATTTTATGGAAGTTATTTTAAAAATATGTATCATTCTTTGTTGCTTGTGTGGCAGATATATTTTTAAAAAAGAGATACAGTAGTGTTTCCATTTGCATATGTGCTTTTAGAAACTTGCCACTCCCATCAAGATGTAAGTGTGTTTCCCTTCCTCTTGAAATTGCATGGGACTTTGGGACTGCCTCAACTAAATAAACATCACAAGGTGTTATGACTTCTTTCTTAATTTCTCTGTCTCCTCCTCTCACTACTCAACCTTGGAACCCAGCCACACTGCTATGAGAAAGACCAGGCTACAGGAGACAGGCATTCCAGTTGACAGTCTCAGGTCCCAACCTATGGTCAGTATCAAAACCAAACCACATGAGTGAGAGAGCATTCACATGATTTCAGCCTGGTCTTTTAGCCTGACCCAGGGTGGAACAGAAGTGAGCCATTCTCCTGAGCTCTACCCTACCCAAATTGCAGATTCCTGAGCAAAATAAATATTGTCATTTCTTTAAGCTAGGATTTCTCAGCTTCACCCTACTGATATTTTGGACAGAACAATTCCTTGTTGTGGAGGGCTGTTCTGTGCATTGCAGAACATTTACGAGCATCCCTGGCCTCCTGCCTATAGTAACTCCCTTGTAAATGATGACAATCAAAAAATGTCTGTTGGGGGGGTGGCAAAATCAGCCCCAATTGAGAATCACTGCTTTAAGCCACTAAGTTTTTTGTTCTTTTTTTAACTTTTTAAATTTACATCTTTTTTTATTTTATTATGTTACGTTAATCACCATACATTACATCATTAGTTTTTGATGTAGTGTTCCATGATTCATTGTTTGCGTCTAACATCCAGGGCTCCATGCAGTATGTGCCCTCTTTAATACCCATCACCAGGCTAACCCATCCCCCCACCCCCTCCCCTCTAGAACCCTCAGTTTGTTTCTCAGAGTCCATAGTCTCTCATGGTTAGTCTCCCCCTCCGATTTCTCCCCCTTCATTTTTCCCTTCCTACTATCTTCTTTTTTTTTTTTTTTAACATATAATGTATTATTTGTTTCAGAGGTACAGGTCTGTGATTCATCAGTCTTACACAATTCACAGTGCTCACCATAGCACATACCCTCCCCAATGTCTATCACCCAGCCACCCCATTCCTCCCACCCCCCACCACTCCAGCAACCCTCAGTTTGTTTCCTTAGATTAAGAATTCCTCGTATCAGTGAGATCATATAATACATGTCTTTTTCTGATTGACTTATTTTGCTCAGCATAATACCCTCTAGCTCCATCCACATCGTTGCAAATGGCAAGATTTCTTTTTTTTTTTTGATGAAAGCCACTAAGTTTTAAGGTTATTTGTTATACAGTCATAGTGATCACTTGTCTCTCCCTGTCCTGGACATTGTCGCCCACCAACACCCCTCATATAAGTAATTTATCCATGCCTGCATAATTAAATACATAGACATCTATATATAATACATGCACACATACCATGTATGGCTCTTTTTAACATTATTTTACATTTAACATCATGTTACATAAGAATAGAAAGATAGTATATAGATTTGTCCATATAATATTTCTTTTCTCACTCACTGATATGTTGTAGAAATGAAATAAATAAATAATTTTAATATATTTTATTTTGTTGGCTATAAAATAATATATTGGCTAAAATATTATATTGGGCTATATAATATTATATAATATATTCAATGATTTCTCTCAAAGGATATTCAGATTATTTCCATATTTTCCCCATAAATATTATATATTTTTTTAAAGATTTTATTTATTTATTTGAGAGAGAATGAGAGACAGAGCACAAGAGGGAAGAGGGCAGAGGGAGAAGCAGACCCCCCGCTGAGCAGGGAGCCTGATGCGGGACTCGATCCCGGGAGTCCAGGATCATGACCTGAGCCGAAGGCAGTCGCTTAACCAACTGAGCCACCCAGGCGCCCACCCCATAAATATTATAGAATAAACTTTTCCCATGCATATATCCTTACGTAGGAGTGATTTACTTTTTAAGGCTAGGTTTCCAGGAGAGTATTTGCTGGGTCAAAGGGCTTATAGTTTTAATAGATATTGCTAGATTGCTTCTTTTAAATTGGCTGCAATACTTCACATTTCAATTAGCAGCTTTCACCTTCTTTCATTTGTTCAGAATATTTTATGTATTCATATTTTTATATATATACATACATATTTCATATATAATTTAATATATATTTAATACATATATTTCATATAGGTCCTATTCTACTCTGCTAATTTCTAAATATTTTCAGTTGTCTATGTATGTGTGCTATTATGACTATGAGATTTTTTTTCTCTTTCTATTCCTATATGCTTCAGGGCTAAAGAGAAAAACCACTGTTTCTTTTAATGTATGTCTTGCATCCAGACTTCTAACAAATGCTCATATTAATTTTAATAGATTTTTCTAGAATATCCTTGGATGGATACAATCATAGAAAACAGCAGAAGGAGGTGAAACTCTCTCTTTTCCAATATTAATACTAATTTGTTTCCTTACCCTATTGCTTTCAGTACACCTCCAGCCAATATTGAAAACTCACGTTAAAAGCAGGCTTCCCTAGCCAGTCTGTTGCCTTACATAAAACAATGTAAAGCTTTGCTATTTATAGCAATATGTCTTGTTTTACTTGCATAGTGAAGTATTAAATCTAATAGTTTCTTCTAATTTTATTTGGTGTTATTATTAGAATGACCACTTAATTTTATCAAATTTCTTTTCAACATCTCTATCTAATTCACTCCTTCAATTTTTTTTGTTATTAGTAATCATTTAAAAATTTCCACTTATTTTTTCATTTAGTTGTGGTAATTATACAATTTGCCAAAGGATCATTCATTTCTTTAGGTTCTCAAATATGTTGTCCTATAATTATGTATCATAACATTATTCTTTTAATATCCTCTGCAGTTAAGTCTTATCTCTAATCTTACATATTTTACTCCTATTCTTTTGTCCTTAAACAGGCTTATGAAGGCTTTATCATTTTTATTGGACTTCTTAAAAAAATAGTTTATCTTTTGTATTTTTTCTCAAATGTAAATAGAGGTTATGATTGTGTCCACTTCACAGGGTTATTATGGTGAGGATTAAATGAGTAAATTTTCACGAAGTGCTTAGATTTACTCAAATTTCAAAAGAAACATAATGGAAGTTCTTATTTTAAGTATATTTTCATCAAGTTGCCAGTATTCTAATATGTACTTCATATATTTAGCTACTGTATTGTCATACAAAGGTCTATGACTGCATATCTTCCTCACAAAATGTCTTTTAAAAAAAATGTTTTATTTATTTATTTATTTGAGAGAGAGAGAAAGAGAGCAAGGCGGGTGGGGACGGAGGGAGAGGCAAAGAATCCTAAGCAGTCTCCGCAATGGGTGTGGAGCCCGAAGCGGGGTTTGATCTCATGACCCCAAGATCATGACCGGAGCCTAAATCAAGAGTCGGTGGCTTAACTGACTGAGCCACCCAGGTCCCCATGTCTTTTGTTAATACATGCCAGACCACTGTATATCTTCTTTAGTGCTTTCACTATAAAATCCACTTTCTGAGATTGCTATTCCTTTCCTCTGTCTCAATTGCTTTTGCTTTAAGATTTTCATTAATTTTCATTCTGATTCTTATGAATAGCATAAAACTGATTTTTTTAAATACAGTTTAAAAACAAGTATTTTTATGGGAGACTGCAGTCCATTTCTAATTTAAATAATAATTGATAAAACATTTGTATGTTTCATTTTATTTTATGCTTTTATTGATTTGCTATTTTTAGCAGAATAATGTTCATTTTATTTTCATACTGATGAACATTGATCTTTCTAAGATCCAAGAAATCAGAAGAATTAGTCTTTATATTTACTTTGTTTAACTTGCTTGTTCTGTAAAGTTAACCATTTTTTAATCCAGATAGCATTAAATACCTGTTGTTGCTCACCGTTTAGAGTTACTGAAATGTTTATATATATATGTATGTATTACCATATATTACTCAATATATATATATTACTGAAATGATTATATATATGTGTGTGTGTGTCTTTAAAACATCAATTACTGCTTATTTAAAATTTATATTTACTTTGGTATATTCCAAAGGTTTTACAATGATTATATGTAACTTTATAATTGGAAGTCTTCTGCCCCTCACCCTTTTATTTTTTAAAGAAAGAGTTATTACATTCTTTACAACAAAATAGGATTTAATACTGTGTCAGCTAAAACCATACTGCCCTCTATGGGATTTTGGCTGATTCACACTCTATTTATGTATGAATGTATGCATGCATACATGCATGTATGCATGTATATATGTGGCCCAGAGATTTGCACAATGGTATTTATCTACACAAAAGAAATCTAAATATAAGGTGTACATGTGAAAGAAGTGTATGTTAAAATGGCCAAGATAGTCACATGGGCCACTAAATCAGTATCATTGTCCTCCTAATACTGAACTCAATACAATTTAATATAAAACACATGCCTGGTAGAAGTGAAACCAAAAGTTTATAGGAAAAAAAAAAACCATTGTGATTTATAATTCTTTAAAGCATTGACTTAAATATGACTAATCCATAATTTTGAAAAATAAATGGAAAAGAAAAGCATCAGTTGTAGACAAATTTGGTTTACTCTGCAATGGCTCTGTATGTCCTTTGCCCTATGTGTAGCACTTGGTAGACACACAGAGATGCATTTAATATCAGAGATGCAAAGAACATTTGAGATCCTTTGGTCCATTTCTCTCCTTTTGTAGACAGAGAACTTACTAGCAGAAAGATCACGGGACTTTGCCAGGCTCACACTTGAGACCCTAGCACAGCTCTTTCTTGGATATATTTCTCCATATTTCTAGGCTAGTAGAGTCTTTCCATTACACAGAAATACCACTTTCTGTTTCTGGGCTATATAATGTCTTCCCATTCATTTCTATGTCTTTTTATATCAGAGTTTTTCTGGATCCCCTTTTCTTCTCTTTCACTGAAGTTTTCCTTTCTTCTTCTGGTTTCCCTTCAGCATTGTCGTAAATCCACTTAGCTGTTAGATTATTCAAATTTAAGAATCCACTGAGGATAATGGCATAAAAATGATATTCAAATCTCTTTCTATTTAGAATTTAAGATACACTCTATCTGTGAAGTGGGTCACACAGAATACACACACATCTAGCTATTGAATAAAGTCAACCAAGACACATTATAGAGAATTTGCACTTTGAATTCAGACTGTGGCTTAAATCATAGCTCTGTCTCCTACTAGAAGTGAGACTGGGAGCAGATTACTAAATCCTTTATAAATATATTTCTTAATTTCTTTATAAATATATTACCACACAGTTTTACATGGTTATGATTTGGAATAAATGAAATAATATGTGTAAAGATGCTAGTACCCTGCTCCTGTCATTTACTGGGCACTTAATAGTTTCCAAAGTAATCAAATATTTAATGAGACCCAAAAATCCATCTATCATACATTAATCCTATCAAAAGTTAAGGGAGCATTTGCTTCATTATCAACAAAAATATCTTCACCTACTTAGTGTATTATCTTTGCACTCCGACTGATGTTTTCTGATGTCCTGAAATTCTGAATGTTAAAATTGTTTAATTGATCGATATTTCCTTTATGGTAATTCTTTGTGTCCTGTTTTAAAAATCTTTGGCTACCCCAAATCTTTGGCTACCCCTATCTTTTCTTCTGAAGGTTTTGTTGTCTTACTTTGTGCATTTATATCTGAAGTCTATCTGATGTAATGTTTTACTGTGTTAGGTAGAGGTTAAGATCCATCTTTCTCCACAGAGATATCCACTTGATTCAGTATTTTTGTTAAGATGATTGAAATTTTTCTCCATGGCACTTTAGTGTTACCATTTTCACAAGTCATAAATCGTGATCATATATTTGAGTTTAACTTATATTTCTTATTCTGTTCAATTCATCTTGTTTTTTGTTTGTTTTTTGCTTCAGTAATGCATTGTCTTAATCACTATAATTTTATACTAAGTTTTGAAATCTTATCTTTTGTTCTCAAAAGATATCCAGGCTAGGGGCACCTGGATGGCTCAGTTAAGCTTCTGACTCTTGATTTCAGCTCAGGTCAGGATCTCAGGGTCAAGAGATAAAGCCCCACATCCAGCTCTGCCCTGGGCATAGAGCCTGCTTAAGATTCTGTCTCCCCCTCCTTTTGTCCTCCACCTCTCGCACTCTCTTTCTCTCAATCTCTATCTCTCTTAAAAAAAAAAAAATATCTGGACTATTCTTAGCCATTTGCATTTCAAGTCAGCTTGTCAATTTCCTCCAAAGACTGCTGGGTTTTGGTTGGGATTATATTGAATCTCTTTATCATTTTTGGAAGAATTGTTATCCTAATAACATTGTGTCTTTTTTTTTTTATTCTTATGTTAATCCCCATACATTACATCATTAGTTTTAGATGAAGTGTTCCATGATTCATTGTTTGTGCATAACACCCAGTGCTCCATGCAGAATGTGCCCTCCTCAATACCCACCACCAGGCTAACCCATCCTCCCACCCCTCTCCCCTCCAGAACCCGATTTGTTTTTCAGAGTCCATCGTCTCTCATGGTTCGTCTACCCCTCCGATTTACCCCGCTTCATTCTTCCCCTCCCGCTACCTTCTTCTTCTTCTTCTTTTTTTTCTTAACATATATTGCATTATTTGTTTCAGAGGTACAGATCTGAGATTCAACAGTCTTGCACAATTCACAGCGCTTACCAGAGCACATACCCTCCCCACTGTCTATCACCCAGTCACCCCATCCCTCCCACCCCACCCCACCCCACCCCCCACTCCAGCAACCCTCAGTTTGTTTCCTACAATTAAGAATTCCTCATATTGGGCGCCTGGGTGGCTCAGTCGGTTGAGCGATTGCCTTCGGCTCAGGTCATGGTCCCGGGGTCCTGGGATCGAGTCCCACATCGGGCTCCCTGCTCTGCGGGGAGCCTGCTTCTCCCTCTCCCACTCCCCCTGCTTGTGTTCCCTCTCTTGCTGTGTCTCTCTCTGTCAAATAAATAAATAAAATATTTTAAAAAAAAAAGAATTCCTCATATCAGTGAGATCATATGATACATATCTTTCTCTGTTTGACTCATTTCACTCAACATAATACCCTCCAGTTCCATCCACGTCATTGCAAATGGCAAGATCTCATTCCTTTTGATGGCTGCATAATATTCCATTGTATACATATACCACTTCTTCTTTATCCATTCATCTGTCGATGGACATCTTGGCTCTTTCCACAGTTTGGCTATTGTGGACATTGCTGCTATAAACATCGGGGTGCATGTACCCCTTCAGATCCCTACTTTTGTATTTTTGGGGTAAATACCCAGTAGTGCAATTGCTGGATCATATGGTAGCTCTATTTTCAACTTTTTGAGGAACCTCCATACTGTTTTCCAGAGTGGCTGCACCAGCTTGCATTCCCACCAAGAGTGTAGGAGGGTTCCCCTTTCTCTGCATCCCCGCCAACATCTGTGGTTTCCTGACTTGTTAATTTTAGCCATTCTCACTGGTGTGAGGTGGTATCTCATTGAGGTTTTGATTTGGATTTCCCTGATGCCGAGCGATATTGAGCACTTTTTCATGTGTCTGTTGGCCATTTGGATGTCTTCTTTGGAAAAATGTCTGTTCATGTCTTCTGCCCATTTCTTGATTGGATTCTTTGTTCTTTGGGTGTTGAGTTTGATAAGTTCTTTATAGATTTTGGATACTAGTCCTTTATCTGATATGTCATTTGCAAATATCTTCACCCATTCTGTCAGTTGTCTTTTGGTTTTGTTGACTGTTTCCTTTGCTGTGCAAAAGCTTTTTATCTTGATGAAGTCCCAATAGTTCATTTTTGCCCTTGCTTCCCTTGCCTTTGGCGATGTTTCTAGGAAGAAGTTGCTTCGGCTGAGGTCAAAGAGGTTGCTGCCTGTGTTCTCCTTTAGGATTTTGATGGACTCCTGTCTCACATTGAGGTCTTTCAACCATTTGGAGTCTATTGTTGTGTGTGGTGTAAGGAAATGGTCCAGTTTCATTCTTCTGCATGTGGCTATCCAATTTTCCCAACACCATTTGTTGAAGAGACTGTCTTTGTTCCATTGGACATTCTTTCCTGCTTTGTCAAAGATGAGTTGACCATAGAGTTGAGGGTCCATTTCTGGGCTCTCTATTCTGTTCCATTGATCTATGTGTCTGTTTTTGTGCCAGGACCATGCTGTCTTGATGATGACAGCTTTGTAATAGAGATGGAAGTCCGGAATTGTGATGCCGCCAGCTTTGCTTTTCTTTTTCGACATTCCTCTGGCTATGCGGGGTCTTTTCTAGTTCCATACAAATTTTAGGATTATTAGTTCCATTTCTTTGAAAAAATTGGATGGTATTTTGATGGGGATTGCATTGAATGTGTAGATTGCTCTAGGTAGCATTGACATCTTCACAATATTTGTTCTTCCAATCTATGAGCATGGAACGTTTTTCCATTTCTTTGTGTCTTCCTCAATTTCTTTCATGAGTATTTTATAGTTTTCTCAGTACAGATCCTTTGTCTCTTTGGTTAGATTTATTCCTAGGTATCTTATGGTTTTGGGTGCAATTGTAAATGGGATCAACTCCTGAATTTCTCTTTCTTCTGTCTTGTTGTTGGTGTATAGGAATGCCACTGACTTCTGTGCATTGATTTTATATCCTGCTACTTTACTGACTTCCTGTATGAGTTCTAGCAGTTTTGGGGTGGAGTCTTTTGGGTTTTCCACATAAAGTATCATATCATCTGCAAAGAGTGAGAGTTTGACTTCTTCTTTGCCAATTTGGATGCCTTTGATTTCTTTTTGTTGTCTGATTGCTGTGACTAGGACTTCCAATACTATGTTGAATAACAGTGGTGATAGTGGACATCCCTGCCGCGTTCCTGACCTTAGGGGGAAAGCTCTCAGTTTTTCCCCATTGAGAATGATATTCGCTGTAGGTTTTTCATAGATGGCTTTTATGATATTGAGGTATGTACCCTCTATGCCTATACTCTGAAGAGTTTTGATCAAGAAAGGATGATGTACTTTGTCAAAAGCTTTTTCTGCATCTATTGAGAGGATCATATGATTCTTGTTCTTTCTTTTGTTAATGTATTGTATCACATTGATTGATTTGCAGATGTTGAACCAACCTTGCAGCCCAGGGATAAATCCCACTTGGTCATGGTGAATAATCCTTTTAATGTACTGTTGGATCCTATTGGCTAGTATTTTGTGAGAATTTTTGCATCCATGTTCATCAGGGATATTGGTCTGTAATTCTCCTTTTTGATGGGGTCTTTGTCTGGTTTGGGGATCAAGGTAATACTGGCCTCATAAAATGAGTTTGGAAGTTTTCCTTCCATTTCTATTTTTTTGGAACAGTTTCAGAAGAATAGGTATTAATTCTTCTTGGAATGTTTGGTAGAATTCCCCTGGGAAGCCATCTGGCCCTGGGCTTTTGTTTTTTGGGAGATTTTTGATGACTGCTTCAATTTCCTTAGTGGTTATAGGTCTGTTCAGGTTTTCTATTTCTTCTGGTTCAGTTTTGGTAGTTGATACATCTCTAGGAATGCCTCCATTTCTTCCAGGTTATCTAATTTGCTGGCATAGAGTTGCTCATAATATGTTCTTATAATTGTTTGTATTTCTTTGGTGTTGGTTGTGATCTCTCCTCTTTCATTCATGATTTTGTTGATTTGGGTCATTTCTCTTCTTTTTTGATAAGTCTGGCCAGGGGTTTATCAATCTTGTTAATTCTTTCAAAGAACCAGCTCCTAGTTTCGTTGATCTGTTCTACTGTTCTTTTAGTTTCTATTTCATTGATTTCTGCTCTGATCTTTATTATTTCTCTTCTGCTGGGTTTAGGCTTTATTTGCTGTTCTTTTTCCAGCTCCTTTAGGTGTAGGGTTAGGTTGTGTACTTGAGACCTTTCTTGTTTCTTGAGGAAGGCTTGTATTGCTATATACCTTCCTCTTAGGACTGCCTTTGCTGCATCCCAAAGATTTTGAATAGTTGTGTTTTCATTTTCATTGGTTTCCATGTATTTTTTTAATTCTTCTTTAATTTCCTGGTTGACCCATTCATTCTTTAGTAGGATGCTCTTTAGCCTCCATGTATTTGAGTTCTTTCCGACTTTCCTCTTGTGATTGAGTTCTAGTTTCAAAGTAGTGTGGTCTGAAAATAGGCAGGGAATGATCCCAATCTTTTGGTACCAGTTGAGACCTGATTTATGACCTAGGATGTGATCTATTCTGGAGAATGTTCCATGGGCACTAGAGAAGAATGTGTATTCCGTTGCTTTGGGGTGGAATGTTCTGAATATGTCTGTGAAGTCCATTTGGTCCAGTGTGTCATTTAAAGTCTTTATTTCCTTGTTGATCTTTTGCTTAAACGATCTGTCCATTTCTGTGAGGGGGGTGTTAAAGTCCCCCACTATTACTGTATTGTTTTCGATGTGTTTCTTTGCTTTTGTTATTAATTGCCTTATATAATTGGCTGCTCCCACGTTAGGGGCATAGATATTTACAATTGTTAGATCTTCTTGTTGGATAGATCCTTTAAGTAGGATATAATGTCCTTCCTCATCTCTTATTATAGTCTTTGTTTTAAAATCTAATTTGTCTGATATAAGGATTGCCACCCCAGCTTTCTTTTGGTGTCCATTAGCATGGTAAATGGTTTTCCACCCCCTCACTTTCAATCTGGGGGTGTCTTTGGTTCTAAAATGAGTCTCTTGCAGACAGCATATCGATGGGTCTTGTTTTTTAATCCAGTCTGATAGCCTGTGTCTTTTGATTGGGGTATTTAGCCCATTTACATTCAGGGTAACTACTGAAAGATAGGAATTTAGTGCCATTGTATTGCCTGTAAGGTGACTGTTACCGTATATTGTCTGTGTTCCTTTCTGGTCTATGTTGCTTTTAGGCTCTCTCTTTGCTTAGAGGACCCCTTTCAAGATTTCCTGTAGGGCTGGTTTTGTGTTTGCAAATTCCTTTAGTTTTTGTTTGTCCTGGAAGCTTTTTATCTCTCCTTCAATTTTCAATGACAGCCTAGCTGGATAGAGTATTCTTGGCTGCATATTTTTCTCATTTAGTGCTCTGAATATATCCTGCCAGTCCTTTCTGGCCTGCCAGGTCTCTGTGGATAGCTCTTTTGCCAATCTAATGTTTCTACCCTTGTAGGTTACATATCTCTTCTCCTGAGCTGCTTTCAGGATTTTCTCTTTGTCTATGAAACTTGTTAAGTTTTACTATTAGATGTCGGGGTGTTGACCTATTTTTATTGATTTTGAGAGGGGTTCTTTGTGCTTCCTGGATTTTCATGCCTGTTTCCTTCCCCAAATTAGGGAAGTTCTCTGCTATAATTTGCTTCATTATACCTTCTGCCCCTCTCTGTTTCTTCTTCTTCTGGGATCCCAATTATTCTAATGTTGTTTCGTCTTATGGTATCGCTTATCTCTCGAATTCTGCCCTCGTGATCCATTAGTTGTTTATCTCTCTTTTTCTCAGCTTCTTTATTTTCCATCATTTCGTCTTCTATATTACTGATTCTCTCTTCTGCCTCATTTATTCTAGCAGTTAGCGCCCCCATTTTTTA
This sequence comes from Mirounga leonina, assembly GCF_011800145.1. Taxonomy (NCBI): domain Eukaryota; kingdom Metazoa; phylum Chordata; class Mammalia; order Carnivora; family Phocidae; genus Mirounga; species Mirounga leonina. Next base: position 80,199,273 of record NW_023270268.1, read on the forward strand.
TTGCACCTCATTAATAGCCTTTTTGATTTCTACTTGGTTGGATTTTAGTTCTTTTACTTCTCCAGAAAGGGTTTCTCTAATAACTTCCATATTTTTTTCAAGCCCAGCTAGTATCTTTAAAGTGATGATTCTGAACTCTAGATCTGACATCGTACTAATGTCCGTTTTGAGTAGGTCCCTGGCAGTCGGTACTACCTCTTGTTCTTTTTGTTGAGGTGATTTTTTCCGTCTTGTCATTTTGTGCAGAGGAGAATAGATTAATGAGAGAACAAAATGCTAGCAGAGTAACAACGTCCCCAGAAAATATACTCTAAACAAATCAGAGAAGACCTGAAGCAGTGGGAAAAGAAAGGGAAAGAGAGAAAAAAGAAAAAGAAAAAAAAGAAAAAGATAAAGATAAAGATAAAAACAAAAACAAACAAAACAACAACAACAACAACAAAAAAAACAGAATGTGATCTAATATGATCAGGCTGGTATATAGATCAGTGCCACACACTAGATTTGGGGTGTATTTTGGTCTTTTAGGAGAAAGTGCCTCCCAAAATTTTAAAGAAAGAAAAACTTATATATGTACAAAAATAAGGGTTGATATGATGAAGGGATGGAATATGAGTGTAAAGATGGAAATTATAAAAAATTTTATAAAAGGAATTGAGAAGAAGTTGTTTGAAAAAAGAAAGAAGAGGATTTAAAAAAAGAAAAAAGAAAAAAAAAGGGAGAGGATGTGATCAGGCAGGGGAATAGAAAACACCATATACTAGAGATTTAGGGTATATTTTAATCTGTTAGAAGAAACTATCTCAAAATTTTAAAGAGAGAACAACTTATATATATAAGCCAAAAATACGGGTAACTACTATGAAGGGATAGAATATGACTCTAAAAATGAAAAATAAAAATGTTTTTTTTTAAAAAAAGGGATTGATAAGATGTTGGTTGAAAAAGGGAAAAAAAAATTCAAAAAGAAAAAAAAAGAAAAAAAGACCGTTAAAAAAATTAACTTTGAAAGACTAAAGAATCATGGTAAAAAAGCCATGAATTCTATGTGCAGTATTCCCCTAGAGCTGGAGTTCTGCCGTTCTCATTGATCGGTACACTTGGTCTTGGCTGGCTGTTCTCGCTGATCTTCTGGGGATGGGCCTGTTGCCATGGTTTCCAAATGTCTCTGCCCGAGGCAGAATTGCTCCGCCCTTGCCCCCTCCTGGCTAAGTAATCTGCTCGGGTTTGCTCTCCGGGGCTTTTGTTCCCTGCGAGCTTTCCGTCCAGCTTTGGAGGCGGAGAGTGAAAATGGCGGCCTCCCAATCTCCGCCCCGGAGGAGCCGAGAACTCGGGGCCCCGCTCCTCAGTGAGCCCCCAGAGAAAAGCCGTCAGTCACTCCCGTCTCCCCGGTCTCCGGCTGCACTCTGTCCTCACCCGGCCTGTGACCGCACGTTTCTATCTCTGGCACCCGACCCCCGGTGGAGTCTCCAAACCCAGCAGATCCCTGCGGTGCACTCCCGCGCGGCTCCTCCCGGGGGAGGAAGGTGAGTCTCCCCGGATCTGCCGCTTGTTGGGTCCCTGCTGGAGGAGCAGGGGCCCGACTGTGCCACGGATCACGGTTTTTATGGGAACCCCGAGCTGAGAGCCCGCGCCTCGGCTCCGCCTTTGCAGCTGGCTTCCCTGCTCCGATACCTGGGAGATCTGCCGCACTCAGGCACCCCCGGTCTTTCTGTGACCCCGAGGGTCCTGAGACCACACTGTCCCGGAGGGTTCCACCCCCCGCTTAGCCACCAGAGTGACGTCCCTCAGCGGAGCAGACTCTAAAAGTTCCGATTTTGTGCTCCGCGGCCCTATCACTTGCCAGGAGCGGCCGACGGAGGCCCCTCCCCCGCCGTCTATCCTCCCGAATATCGCCTCGGATTCACTTCTCCGCACGTCCTACCTTCCAGAAAGTGGTCGCTTTTCTGTTCAGAGAGTTGTTGCTATTCCTTTCTTCGATCTCCTGTTGGGTTTGTAGGTGTTCGGAATGGTTTGATCCCTATCCAGCTGAATTCCTGAGAGGAGACGAAATCCAGGTCTCCTACTCCTCCGCCATCTTGCTCCGCCCCTCAACATTGTGTCTTATAAACATGAACATAGTGTATCCAAATGCAAAATTTTAATAAGATAAGTGCCTTTCAGGACAGAAAGGATATGATTCAAAATCCATAAAAAGCATAGGGGTTAGAACTTCAATAAGTAGAGGGGCTTATTAGTGATAAAAAGATGTGGAAAATTGATGTGACACAACTCTTGATAGAAGATTAAGAAAGTATCTACTTGGTAATTTCTATTTTTCTCTACAAAGAAGGACACAATAAATCCATTGAGAGATAGAGATACAGGCTTGTAGAAAGCTATGAAGGTTAAAAATTGCCACAGAAGGAAAAGAGAGCAAGGACCATCAGCTCTAGGGTTCAGATAAAGAGAAAGACCATGAGTGTATAGTAACTAAATTATGTGATCAGTAACATAGGAGTAGAGACAGATCAAAAGCATGTGTGGATTGATCTATGTTTGATGGTTTGTTGAAAAATTTGTTTTTTGATTTTTGTTTTTTTTTTTAAAAGATTTTATTTATTTGACAGAGAGAAACACAGCAAGAGAGGGAACACAAGCAGGGGGAGTGGGAGAGGGAGAAGCAGGTTTCCTGCGGAGCAGGGAGCCTGATGCGGGGCTCGATCCCAGGACCCTGGGATCATGACCTGAGCCGAAGGCAGACGCTTAATGACTGAGCCACCCAGGCACCCTAGTTGAAAAGTTTTATAGGAACTTCAATATAGTGACAGATTTGAAGGTTTTGGTAAAGGAGTGGTAGGAGTGTTGGATCATAAAGGAAAAATGTCTCAAGAGAACTGAAAGAATTGGGGAGAACAGTCGAGAAACTAGATGCCTTATTGAAGGCAGAAATCAAACATAGTAAGAATAAGTGAGCAAAATACTGGAAAGATGTGGATTATTGTCAGATAATGTGACAAGATGAAGTTATGAAAGATGTCCCAAAGCTAATTAAATGTATTTTGATCTCTTCCTCTTGAATACAGTGTAGAACTTACTTTAGCTATCCCTTCAGGTACTCATTTGTAGAATAATTTGCTGGATTTGGGTCCCTCTTATGACTAAATGAATGCTTCTGGGTAGGATGGTGAATGTGGGTAAGAAAGGGAAGCTGTGGCAAAGAGTGAAAACAATCAACAATATTTGAGGTAATTAGAGCTTTTATAATGTGGTTTAGAGATGAGGTGGTTATTCCACTGTATTTTAAAAAGTAGAGAAATGGAGGGGTGCATGGATGGCTCAGTCGGTTAAGCTTCTGACTTCTGCTTGGGTCATGATCTCAGGGTCCTCATTCAGTGTGGAGTCCTCACTCTGTGTTGGGCTCCCTGCTCTGCAGGGAGTCTGTTTGTCCCTCTTCCTCTGCTCCTTCCCCCCCCCCCCCATGCTTTCTCTCTCTCTTTCAAATAAATAAAACCTTAAAAAAAATAAAAAGTAGGAAAATGGAATCTTGAAGGAAATATTATTTGTCATAGGGGTAGAATTGCAATTTGAACTTAGATCTCTTGTGTGTCGCATCTTCCACCAGGGTGGGTGTACCCATCATACTTTCCTTATACTTTGCAAGTAGGTATCATATATCTTAAAGCCTGATAGAGTCATTCGCTGGTTGGAAAATGTTTATAGCATTTTAGTTTTAGTGGTATTCCAATTAGATTTATAAAATTTTCATAGGTATAACTCTGTGAGATTCACAAAAATACAGGAATCAAGGGTGCCTGGGTGGCTCAGTCAGTTAAGCTTCTGCCTTCAGCTCAGGTCATGATCCCAGGGTCCTGGGATAAGTCCTGGATCAGGCTCCTTGCTCAATGGGGCGCCTGCTTCTCTCTCTCCCTTTGCCCCTCCCCCCGACTTGTGCTCTTTCTTGCTAATAAATAAATAAAATCTTTCATAAATATAGGAATCATACAATATTGTATATACTATCTTAAATATAGCAACTTGCTAAGAGATATGATGGAGAACCTTTGCTGGGAATGCTCTGATGCTTTGACTGTTTGTTTCTCTTTTACCAGTGGGCCAATAGGGACTGCCCACTGATGAGAGTTTTTTATAAAAATAAGATGAGACAATGCATGTGAAACTACCCAGAACAGTGCATGGCACAGGTTTGGCTCTCAGTATAATTTACTTATTTGGTATTTAACTTCATCTATGATAATGATGATGAAAATTGAAGATGAGGTGGAGAATGAAATTCCTATGAAGTCCTTTTTATTTTTAAAAGGGACTTTACAGCAGTGTGATGCAAATGATGAGAGTGGTTATAGATAGATTCAGTAGAGGCAACCACAGTTCATTTGTTTCCAAGTCCCTACCATTCTTGTCCGGCACAGACCAGCTCAATTAATGAGTAAATAAGCCAGTCTTAAGGAGTTTTGTAATTCCATCCCATGAAATATATTATAGAGACTGAGAAATTCTCATCCATTTACATGCTCTTCCCCAAACATATCTAGCACTTTCTTAATTCATTGCTCATACTGTTTGTTCCATGGGGCAGCTTCGTCTCTAAAACATTTTTATCTTTCTGTCAAGTTGCTGTTCAAGATGTATCTTCTTTGTTCACTCACCTTCTATACCAGTATTATGGGTGAAAAAGAACTCGTATGTAAGTTACCTGGCAATATTGGGAACACATCACTAGAGTGCTCCAGCATCACATTCCATCATTTCTAAGGCATAGAAAAGGCTGGAATTAAAAGGTACTAGACACGATATGTTCCTATCTTCTCTTCCATACTATTGTGTTTTCCCCACGAGACCATGACCTCCTCAGTGCACATCTCTACCCCTACAGCACACTATCACATTCAATGCTCATTAACAAGAGATAGTTAAATATTTTATGCAGACTAATCCTAGCAATAGTATGCAGAGAAAAGTCATACTCAGGGATAAAGTAACTAGGGTGTTTCAAACTTGACATTTTTAGGGGTAATTCTTGGAGTATTTTCCAGAGGAGCCTTGCCCTTTATACATTTTTAGGGAAGGATGAAGAGACCAAAAGTTGCAGATTCTATTCAATGATAATATATGAGCACTGTTTTTAGCTTAGCTCACACCACCATTGCCAGTCCATCATCATGAACTGGTGTGGGGTGGAAAATCAATGTTTCTTGCCTTGTTATGACATTTGCATGTTCTGCATTATCAGTAAACTCTACTGAGATAGGTGACAAGAATAAAAATAATTGCTAGGTAACAACTTTTTTTTAGGTGACAACTTTTTTTTTTTTTTTAAAGATTTTATTTATTTGACAGAGAGACACAGCAAGAGAGGGAACACAAGCAGGGGGAGTGGGAGAGGGAGAAGCAGGCTTCCCGCAGAGCAGGGAGCCCAATGTGGGGCTCGATCCCAGGACCGTGGGATCATGACCCGAGCTGAAGGCAGACGCTTAACGACTGAACCACCCAGGTGCCCTTAGGTGACAACTTTTAATAAGTGGGAAATGAGTAGCTAAATTTCATTAGTGATCTTATTTTCAGAACCACAAATAAAATATTTTAAGAATATTTCCAATCACCTACCAATAAATTCTGAAGTATGTTAAATCTTAACTCATCATCCTTCTCCCCCATCCCTGGGTTTCTCTTCTTTAAAGAACTATGGTTCCCTTGCCCTTTTTGCTAACTTTCTGTTTTTCTCCTTTATCTCCTTTATCCCAATGGCTCTTTCCTCATTTTTATATCTTTTCCATTTAAAAGAAATTCCACAGTCGAGCCCCACATTGAGCTCCCTGCTCCGCGGGAAGCCTGCTTCTCCCTCTCCCACTCCCCCTGCTTGTGTTTCCTCTCTTGCTGTGTCTCTCTCTGTCAAATAAATAAATAAAATCTTAAAAAAAAAAAAAAAAAAGAAATCCCACATCTTCAAAACTCCTTACTTTTATTTTGCTCTGGGCCTGCTTGACCCAAATGCAAGTCTGCAGGCCAGAATAGATTTTTCTGGGAACTCCGAGTCAGGAGACCTGAGTTCTACTACATGATAAATACTGTTGACTTTCAGTGTGACCTTAGACAAGGCACTTTCTTACTGAACATTTAGTTTTCCAATTTGTAAACAGAATGGATACTGGGGTTGATGATCTCCGTGGTCCCACAGAGCCAAGTTAGAGGAGACAATCTAAAATTCTCACATCCGTGTGTCTCTCAAATCCTCTGCCAGTGAGCTGTTGCATCCTTCAGACACTAGAGGGGGCTTCCTGAAGACTTTTTTAATGGAGCCAGATTTAAGTAAGGGATATGTGTCTCTTAATAATAGTCCACATTCTGACTGAGAATTGTGATTCTACTTTTTACTTTAAAATAAACGTGAAAAAATATGTTTCAGCAAATATGACATTTTGTATTAATATGACTTTCTAGCATGAGGCTAATTTAATTTGCTTTAAATACCAACCAGGTCTAGAATAGTCTATCCTTCAAATTTGTGAACGTAAGAGGAAGCAGTTTTAGAAGCCAATGGAAGAGAAGTACAATCATAAGAGTAGGATTCTGAAAGCCATTATTCACAACTAAGATACTTTTTTGTTTGATGGTATTATAAAAGGAGAGTTATGATGTCCCTGTGTACTTTTTGAAGAACATGTTATGAAAAATAAAGAAGTGCAATTTGATAAAGACCCATTTCAAATTAAAATGTTATGAGCTTATTTCTTAAATCCCCAAAAAAGCAGTTTTGGGAAGTTTGTGAACAAATAAAGATCTACCAATCTTCCCAGGCCCTGGGTGGCACAGTTAGTTAAGCGACTGACTCTTTGTTTGGCTCAGGTCTGATCTTGGGGTAGTGAGATCAGCCTGCTTCTGGCTCCAGACACTCCACGCAGAGTCTGCTTGGGTTTCTCTCTCCCTCTCCCTCTGCTCCTCACCCTGCATGTTCTCTCTCTCAAATAAATGAATAAATCTTTTAAAAAGAGAGAGAGAGATCTACCCATGCTCCTATGGATAAGATAGGTTAAGATGAAAAGTTAATTAGTATTTTTATTTTTATTAAGAAATAGTCCAACATATCTGTAGATCAAGAAGAGCTAACAATCTGATTCTTTGCTGCTTTTAAAAACTACTTTCTTATGCTCTTGAATCCTTTAGATTTTATCTTTGATATTCTTATATATCAGTATGTCTTTAAGATGTTGAGATTTTTTTCCCTTTAAGGCTTGAAACTCTACCAAGCTTTTCAGTCTAAGATCTTATGGCTTCAATATGAGGAATTCTCAGTTATTCTTTTAATTTACTGCTTTCTTTGCATTATTTTTCTTCATTACTTGTATTCCTAGTATGAAAGTACTGACATGTCTCTGCCTAACATCCATATCAATATTAGGCAGTATCATTCTCTTACCTAATTCTTTCAGTTTTTTTTTACTTCAGCTATTAAATTTTTGACAACCAGTATCTCTAATTCTTGCTTCTTGTCTTCTAACATCTCCCTTAGAATTCGAAGAATATTTATATCCATGTTTTAAATATTTGTTTTTTTCTGTTCCATTAGCTCTATCTTCTCTAGTATCAGATAATATATTTTTTATCTCCCAGAATGTTTACACTCCTCAGAAGGTGCATGGATTTTTACTGTGAACTCATTATCATTCCCATGAAGCTATCAGCTGCCATTTCTGACTATAATATTTCAAGGTTGAGATGGTTATAGTTTTGTTCTATTTGTTAAGTGTGACTCTGCATTTGTTCTCCTTGTCTTTTCTGATCTGTAAAGGTTTTGATGTGGGAACATCAGCCAGGACCTCATATTTTGATAATGTTTGTGTAAAGATGGCAAGCCAGTGACTTATAGGATAATATTTCATTTCCTATTCAGGTATGGAAATTATGTTAACATTTAATGTTTGTTATCCCCTCTCTCTCACTTGACTCCCATTTTCAAAATGCTGTTCCTCCAGTTTGGAACACTGTTTTTTTTCTGAAATCCATAAAGTGCATATATTATTGGGTGTTAGTAAAATAGATAATATACCTGAGTTCTTGACAAATAAAAATGACAAAGATCTTATATAAGAATGTAAAAAATGCTACAGACATTTTGATTAATCAAATTTAACTAATTACATAATGTCTGTGTGAAAAAATACAGATTAGGTATAAGAAGACTAAAAGTAAACTGAAAAAATTTGGATTTAAATCCTAGGTCTGGTTTTTATTAACAGTTTGACCTTGGTTAAGTTCTAAGACCTCAGGACTTCAGTTTTTAAATTTGTAATATATGAATAATAATTTGTTTCTTCTCCTGAGCTTACTTGCTAAGGGAGTGTACACACATACAAAAATAATATGCCAATGAGGAAACGAGTGTGTGTGTGTGTGTGTGTGCACATGCACGTGCTAATTTGGGTGTTCACCTGATAAACTCCAACACAGGGTTCCTCCAGTAAAATATGAAGAGAGAATGTACTTAGGACTGGATGTCTAAGTGAGATTTCTTTAAATCTAGAATGGCTATTTTGTGGAACAACTTCCACTTATTCAACTAATGACATGATTGTTTATAGCTGCTCTCCTTCACCTTGTAGCACAGACAGAAGAGAGAGTAAATGTATGGCCTGCACTGCAAAGTTAGATCCTCATAACTATGTGACTAGCTGTGTTTTTCACATGGGAATAGGAAGTATAAAGATTTTGGCACCTGATTTCAAGAAGTTAAAGAGAAAGCAGAGCATTTGCCTCCTTCTTACAGAAATGAAACTGCCTACCAGCAAAATATGAGCTGACTCATGTTCAGTACAGTCAATGACCAACCCCTCTTCTTATGGGCAGACACAAGAAAGGGACTGAAGAAAGAAGTTAGAATTGTCGACAGAGGTGTCCTTCTCTAGGGTTAAGGCAGATACATGAGAAGAAGAGGAGGGGGGGAGGGGAGGGGAGAGGAGAGGAGAGGAGAGGAGAAGAGAAGAGAAGAGAAGAGAAGAGAAGAGAAGAGAAGAGAAGA